>NC_074682.1:7014700-7314700 GCF_029448725.1 Salvelinus fontinalis | reverse complement strand
TTGTTGGATCGGAGGGTGAGGGCTAGGGCCATTCCCCCCAGAAATGTCCGGGAACTTGCAAGTGCCTTGGTGGAAGAGTTGGGTAACATCTCAAAGCAAGAACTGGAAAATCTGGTGCAGTCCATGAGGAGGAGATGCACTGCAGTAGATGATGCAGCTGGTGGCTACACCAGATACTGACTGTAACTTTTGATTTTGACCTCCCCTTTGATCAGGGCCACGTTATTCCATTTCTGTTAGTCACATGTCTGTGGAACATGTTCAGTTTATGTCTCAGATGTTGAATCTTATTTTGTTCATACAAATACTTACACATGTTAAGTTTGCTGAAAATAAATGCAGTTGACAGTGAGAGGACATTTCTTTTTTTGCTGAGTTTATATACTGTATTCTATACTATACTGTATCTTAGTCCATTCCGCTCTGACGTCACTCGCCCGTAGGTATATTGTCTTAATTCATTACTACTTAGATTTGTGTGTATTGGGTATACGTTGTGTAATTTGTTCGTTTTTATTGCACTGTCAGAGCTAGAACCACAAGCATTTCACTACACCCGCAATAACATCTGCTAATCACGTGTATGTGACCAATTAAATTTGATTAGTAGTAACCAAAAAAGTGTTAAACAAATAAAAATATACTTTAGATTTTACACTCTTCAAAGTAGCCACCCTTGCCTTGATGACAGCTTTGCATACTCTTGGCATTCTCTCAACCAGCTTCACCTGGAATGCTTCTCCAACAGTCTTGAATTCACCTACTATGCGTCTCACAAAGACACGGTGGTTGGAACCAAAAATCTCACATTTGGACTCATCAAACCAAATTACAGATTTCCACCGGTCTAATGTCACTTGCTTGTGTTTTTTGGCTAAAGCAAGTCTCTTATTCTTATTGGTGCCCTTTAGTAGTGGTTTCTTTGCAGCAATTCGAACATGGAGGCCTGATTCACCCAGTCTCCTCTGAACAGTTGATGTTGAGATGTGTGTTACTTGAACTCTGTGAAGCTGTTATTTGGGCTGTAATTTCTGAGGCTGGTAACTAATGAACTTATCCTTTGCAGCAGAGGTAACTCTGGGTCTTCCTTTCCTGTGGCGGTCCTTATGAGAGCCAGTTTCATCATAGCGCTTGATGGTATTTGCGACTGCACTTGAATAACTTTAAAAGTTCTCGAAATTTTCCCGATTGACTGACATTCATGTCTTAAAGTAATGATGGACTGCTGTTTCTCTTTGCTTATTTGAGCTGTTCTTTCAATAATATGGACTTGGTCTTTTACCAAATAGGGCTATCTTCTGTATACCATCCCTACCTTGTCACAACACAACTGATTGGCTCAAACGCATTAAGAAGGAAATAAATTCCACAAATTAACTTTTAACAAGGCACACCTGTTTTTGATGAAGTTGCCTTCAAGTTGCCTCTCACCAACTGCACCAGGCAGCCATCACTGCATTGTGGGAGGCACTAGTTGTCAAGCAATCGTTAGGGTGTTTGTGATTGACCTACGTGAACGTGGCCAAAGATGTGAGTGAAACAGGAATCAACTTTTCTGCGATTCTAAAGCTACAGGTGATATAAAATAAATGATGATTTGAGACCAATAAATTACCAATGAATTGTTCACATGTTATGTTTTCAGTGTGTGATATGGGGGGTAAAGTTTATTTCGACATTTACGACTTTTATAAATAACAGCAGCTAAATAACACTGCAATTTTCTAAAACCGCTGTCTGATTTTCGGCTGTGGCAGATGCACCTCCCCCGACTTCACTCCTCGACTCAAACACACCCATACTCATTTTGGCCAGATAGCGTCAGATAGATGGGCTACACAATGGCCGTGTTCGAGAGCATCAAAACCGGGATGTATCATGGGTAAATTGTGACTGACTGATCTACAAATGATCATTAGTTTTTATTTATGATGCAAGGTGATTTGTTGATCAGTAGGTCAGCAGTCGCCTGCACTGTCGGCTGCAACGTCGAACAATCCCATATTGAAACGCCCCTCTGTTTCTCGGATGCGTTTTCCGGTGAAATGCATTCAGATACTTGAGAATTGAAGGACAATTTTGAAACACGAAACGAAAGAGACATTATTTTTTGTTCTATTTTTTTTTTTTTTTATCGTGGTCCAATTCTTTAGGGAATACTGGCTTTCCTTGGCCTCCGTTAATACACGCCACTGGAATTCACACCAAATGCGCTGTAGCCTACGGGAAGGCTACTTGAACTGGCGCCCAGTGGACCTGCAGTCTAAAGGTATCCTACAATGTAGGTACTGTATTGTAGGCTTGTACAAACATCGCTTCCAGTAGCCCCATAGCGGCGATTCTAAAAATGTCTTTAGACATTCAAATCCTCCTGCTGCAGGATTATTTTACTTCTGTGATAAAAGGGGTCAAATTAAGATCCGACATCTGTAAATCTTTTTCTATGGCTTTGGTGATGTGAGTTGAGCACCCTCTGCTGGAGGGAATCAGACCTGCAGTGGTGCTCATAATGAGTTGCACTCCAGAGGCCCTTAAAATCATTACCAACTGCAGATGGGTTAGATCAGTATATCTTCAGTTTCATAAAGTCCCAGTCGGTATTAGATAGAACGTTGCGGCCCTGTCCGCCTGTGGGGAAAACAACCTGGGGTTACCTAGGTTAGCCTATTGGCTCACAGCAAAAATGTGAACTTTTACAAACACTATTTTTTTGTTTTATTTTAGTTTTAGTCAATTACAAAACTACATTTAAGAAAAGTATAAGTCTAAAGATAATTTTTCAACATTGCCTGCTCCCGAGCGTTCTCACTACTTAGAAAAATGACCGGAACATTAAGTTAGCCAAGACCAACAACACAAAAAAACGGACAATACAACTACAAGTAGTGAGTGGAGATTCAAATGGACTATACTAAACAAGTTAAATGTCTTATCTGTGATTAAATGTTTTCCACACACGAAGTTAGACAACGCTACTTGGACACATTTCCCACTCTCCCACCCTTAATAGCCTGAAGCCACAGGGCTCTTCTCGCAGGTTCAATTTCCCTACGTGGGAGCATTGTGAACCGTAGGTCCAGATTTTTGACACGGTTACACGTGCATTGAACAACACAGCATCTTTTCGGCATGTTTTGTTATTTCTGTATAAGGAGGGCCAAGAGACCTGAGGTGGCAGAATGGAGTGCTCGGGTTGAGGTGTAGGGTATCAAATCGAATGTTATTGGTCACATACACATGGTTAGCAGATGTTAATGCGAGTGTAGCGAAATGAGCATAGCCTGAAGGTAGGGAGGGGCAGTTCCTCTTGCTGTTCCGTAGGTAAGCACCATGGTCTTGTAGTGGATGCAAGCTTTGACTGGAAGCCAGTGGCGTGTGTCCGGAGGAGCGGAGTGACATGAGAGGACTTGGGCAAGTTGAATACCAGGCGGGCTGCAGCCTTCTGGATAAGTTGCAGTGGTTGGTTGGCACAAGCAAGGAACCCAGCCAACAGCGAGTTGCAGTAGTCCAGACGGGAGAAGATAAGTGTCTGGATTATTACCTGCGCCGCTTCCTGTGTGAGGTAGGGTCGTACTCTACGGATGTTGTAGAGAATGAACCTGCAGGAGCGGGTCACTGCTTTGATGTTTACAGAGACTGGCAGGGTGTTGTCCATGGTCATGCCAAGGTTCTTTGCACTCTGGGAGGGCAACACTGGAGTTGTCAACCGTGATGGAGAGGTCTTTGAGCGGGCAGGCCTTCCCTGGGAGGAAAAGCCGTTCCGTCTTGACGAGATTGAGCTTGAGGTTTTGGGCCGACATCAAAGTTGAGCTATCTGCCAGGCGTGTCAGAAGGGGGGAAGGAAAAAAGTAGTTGTCATCCGCAAAAGAAGTGTCATCCGCATAGGAATGATAGGAGAGACCATGTGAGGATATGACGGAGCCGAGTGACTTGGTGTATAGAGAGAAGAGGGCCTAGAACCCAGCCTTGGGGGACACCAGTAGTGAGAGTATGTGGTGCATACACAGATCCTCTATACATCACCTGGTAGGAGAGGTCTGCCAGGTAGGATGCAATCCAATAGTGTGCAGCGCCTGAGACACCCAGCCCTGAGAGGGTGGAGAGGAGGATCTGATGGTTCACGGTGTCAAAAGCAGCGGATAGATCTAAGAGGATGAGAACAGAGGGGAGAGTCAGCTTTGGCAGTGTGGAGAGGCTCCCTGACACAGATAAAAGCAGTCTCGGTTGAGTGACCCGTCTTGAAGCCTGACTGGTTAGGATCAATAAGATAGTTCTTACAGAGATAACGAGATAGTTGATCAAGGACGGCACGGGTCAAGTGTTTTGGAAATAAAAGAAAGAAGGGATACAGGTCTATAGTTTTTGACGTCAGATGAGTCGAGTGTTGGTTTCTTGAGGAGGGAAACAACTCAGACCAAGTCAGAGGGGACGCAGCCAGTGGTCAGGGATGATTTGATGAGGGAAGTGAGGAATGGGAGAAGGTCTCCAGATGGTCTGGAGAAGGGAGGACGGGATGGGGTCGAGCGGGCAAATTGCATGAAACCACGTTTTAAAACTAAACAAAGCATTTAGCCTACAAAGTCTAGATACACATGCCTCAAATTAAAATAAAACATAACCAACCCCAGTGGTGGAAAAAGTACACAATTGTCATACTTAAAAGTAAAGATACCTTAATAGAAAATGACTCAAGTAAAATTAAAAGTCACCCAGTAAAATATTACTTGAGTAAAAGTCTAAAAGTATTTGGTTTTAAATATACTTAAATGTATCAAAAGTAAATGTAATTGCTCAAATATACTTAAATATCAAAAGTAAAAGTAGAAATCAAATTCCTTATATTATATTAAGCAAACCAGACGGCACCATTTTCTCGTTTTTATTTATTTACGGAGAGCCAGGGGCACACTCCAACACTCAGAGCTCATTTACAAACAAAGCATTTGTGTTTCGTGAGTGTGCCAGATCAGAGGCAGTAGGTATGACCAGGGATGGTCTATTGATAAGTGCGTGAATTGGCCAATTTTCCTGTCCTGCTAAATGTTGAAAATGTAAGAAGAACTTCAGGGAAAATGTGTGGAGTAAATAGTATGTTATTTTCTTTAGGAATGTAGTGAAGTAAAAGTAGTCAAAAATATTAGTAGTAAAGTAAAGATACCCCAAAAAACTACTTAAGTAGCACTATTTTTACTTAAGTACTTTACACCTTTGACCAAGCCTGTCCTTGGAGACTAAGAGGTTATTCAGACTGTTTATTATAGTGAATTATCGATACCATTTTCTCCACTGTTCTCCAGAGGAGCTTTCACAGACCTCATCGACTTCATTCATTGCAATTAGATATTTAACTCTGAGCCTGGCTAGAAGAAAGACCAGTCAGGACCCCAATGTCAGTTTTTGTAAAACTAAAGTCACTGTAATGCACCCGAACCCCACCCCTTCATCAATAACACAAAGGTTCAGTTTTTTATGCTTCAACAAACAGTAAATAATTACATAGCCAGGTATACTTCAACAAACAGTAAATAATTACATAGCTTTCCCTGACATTAGGTTTACAAAAATTGACTCTGGGCTCCTGAGTGGAGCAGCGGTCTAAGGCACTGCATCTCAGTGCTTGAGGCATCACTACAGACACCCTGGTTCGAATAGAGGCTGTATCACAAACAGCTGTGATTGGGAGTCCCATTGTTACATCTGCTCCTGCCACACCCTCTACTTCTCATCCTGTGTCTGCCTAACCTGCTGCTACTCCCCCAATTCCCTCTCCCTCCTCCTCTCTCTTTGTGTGTGATTGTGTGGGCAGAGACAGGTGTGCTGGAGGCAGAGCAGAACCCCACCAGCTGCAACATGTTCCATAATCAAGACCTCTACAAACACTCAGCCCTGACACTTCCACGCTGCCAGATCGTAACTTCTGCTCCATCAGTCTGCGGTTTTAGCCAATTTTTCAAGCTTAGATCCTGGTTTCCCTTGCCTGACACTGTTTTCCTCTCCGCTGCCCTACCTGACTTTGGCCCATCTACAGTCCCACGTCTCGTCAGTCCTGCTACTCTGTCCTGGCCCCCCCCCCCCCCCCCCTTTCCCCCCCACTGCACTGCGTCCTTGGATTCCTCTCCAGACCTGCTTACCCAGTCCCAACTCCCCTCGCTTCAGCCTCCGCACCGGGCTTCCTACAACCCGCCGGGCTTCCCCTGGCCTGCACCCCATCTTCCCCGTGTTTCAATAAATACCTTGGTTGCCTCATCCTCGTCTGAGTCTGCTCTTGGGTTCACCTGTTCCGCTCCATGTGACACCCATAGGGCGGCGCACAATTGGCCCAGTGTCTTCTGGATTTAGCCGGTGTAGGCCGTCATTGTAAATAAGTATTTGTTCTTAACTGACTTGCCTAGTAATTTTTTTTTTAAATGAAATAAAAAAGTGGCGATATGTCATGTGTAATAGACCGAGTATTGAGCTTGCATCATCTGCACATCTCAAGACAACATTAGCCCACTGAGCTAACATTGGTTTTCAGGCCTCAGGCAAAGTTACTCCATGTGAGGATAGTTGGGAGAACATCCTTTGTTATACTTCACTGCTGATTGTTTTTATGAATCAGTTTGGATTAGAACACCTGTGCCCTGTGTAAATGCTTATCCTCAAGATACCAGTACAGTACACTACAACACATGTCCATATACAGTAGTAAGCGCTAGATCCTCAAATGCACCAGGTGGTGTGCTGACTGTACTCTCATCCCTCTGGGCCAAGCACTGTCAGCAGCACCTGCAGTAAAAGCCTCTGAACCCCCTGCTTGCCCTGGGCTGAACGATCTACCTCCCCCTACTGTTGCCAATAACACATGGAGTGCTACACAACACATTCTGCTTGGCCAAAGGTGTTGGCGTCATAGACAATTATAAAATACTGTATATTTACTATATAATGTTTCCACCTGTTTTGTTGAATTCCACCTTGAACATAAAGCTGCTTTTACTGCAGAGGGAGAGCACAGACGGCCACCCAAAAAGGAGGTAACACTATTCTGGTGTCCTTTTGTTGGTTACTGTACATTATTGCGGTTCCTCTTACGATTGCTTATTGCATGGGTGTTGGACACTGCCTGTATTGTTGAGGTCTGCTTGTGAAAAATGTATGTTGCTGCCATGGGTGTGGTAGATATGACACTGAAATGGACTGTGCACATCCCTGTAGCATGCAGAAAGCTGTAATATTGTCCCCCTGTTGCTTTCAAGAGAAGAAAGAGCAGGGATCCCAAGAGTCCTCTGAGGAAGAGGATGAGGAAGATTAGCTGTAACTGCTTTTTACAATCAACACTACCTCATCATTCAACGTAATGGGCTTGCCTTCCAACCACAGCCAGACTTACACCTTACTCATATATTCTCCATGGTGCCCGTTACGGAGGGGTGGGGAAATGTATCTTCTATTTACAACTGCTCTGGAAATAAATACTTATACGATATTTAACATAGTCAGTATGTAAATAGAATAACTTTAGCAACTAGAACTCAGCTTAGAATTCTAATCCGCAATTGAAAATTAGGCTCTCGTAATTTCTTTCATTTCCTATTGAAGGGTAATATTTGGGGAATGTCATCACCTTGGAGACGTTTCTTTGTCTCCTGTTCTCTGCATCTATGCACAAGGAACAAAATACTTCCCGAGTTTTGTGTTTAAACTGGTTAATATTTCACACCGTCTTTCAGAATTCATGCAAGACACTGCAAAACATTTGAATCTATTTTATTGTGGTCGCGGTCACATACTGTTCAGGCTGTCCATAACGTCACTATGAAATGGATGCATAAAACATAAATGAAACAAATAATGTAAAGCATTGAAGTATATTATTAGATATGCATAAATGGACATAAGTAACCGATAGAAATTTCCCACAAATGTTTTTTTTTTTGTTGATTGTTTGATCTTAGGTAATAACCTACCAGGTTGCTGTCCATTGCCTGGTGTGCTGAAAGATTGTCTGAAGTTTCGCGTGTACACACGTTGTATATGTTATTGTGGTTAATTTTACAAGCTCGGCGTTAACGTGCCATTTAGTCATTGATATGAATTACAACCAAAGATAGGATCTTGGTCTGTTGATAGTCAAGGCGATGAATTCTTCCAGCATCTCCATGAAATATATCAACAGAACCTAGCGTCATTGGCGTAAATTCTCTACTTCGTTTCGTTTTTTTGGCATTCAATACTGTATTCCTCAAAACAAGATACGTATTATCCCAATGCCACCATCGTTAAGATATGCCATGTTACGTTGTTTACGCAGTTATCTTCATAATGGCGACCGTGCTGGAGATGTGCTTATGCTTATGAAAATGAAGCGAAGAAGAAGTTATTTCTTATAAGAAAACGCCGGGGTTCCTCATAGGAGGACTTTGCGTCAAAGACAGCGTCCTTCCCAGTGTTTGAATTACAGTTTTGGTCAATTGGTAGCCGAAATGATGAAGCTCAAGTCAAACCAAACCCGGACATACGATGGGGATGGCTACAAGAAGCGGGCCGCCTGTCTGTGCTTCAGGAGTGAAAGTGAAGAGGAGGTGAGGCCAAGGATGCTGGGGTGTAGGGTGGGCCGCAGTTCAGGAAAGGACAGATAACATGGTGGATAGATGTTTGTCGCAGTACATTATTAATTTGCTATATTAATTTGCTAATTACTAAAGTGAATTAGATAGCTAGTTAACGTTAGCTAACTATCTAACTGGTTGTTACTGGTTTTGGTTTGTTGAATCAGCGACCACCCAGGGATAATTAACGTTGAGTTAGCTAACGGTAGCCAGCTAACTGTTTAGCTAGCTGGCAGCTATACTGGATATGCTATTTATTCTAGCTAGTTAACTTAGTAGCGTTGCAGCTAACCAAACATTGAAGTTAGAAAGATTATAGTTAACGTTATATTCTCTTTTGTTAGGTAGCAAGCTAGCGAACGCGTAGCCAGCAAACATTACTGCAACAACATATATTGGTAACCGGCTACTAGCTAGCTAAGCCAGCAGTGCGACGTTATCGTCTTGCTAGCTAGCTTGAGCGCTAACAAGCGCTACATGGCAAAAGTATGTGGACGTCGAACGTCTCATTCCAAAATCATAGGCATTAATATAGATTTGGTTCTGCCTTTGCTCAGTTAAGAACAAATTCTTATTTTCAATGACAGCCTAGGAACAGTGGGTTAACTAACTGCCTTGTTCAAGGGCAGAACGACAGATTTGTACCTTGTCAGCTCGGAGATTCGATCGTGCAACCTTTCGGTGCAACCTAACCACTAGGCTACCTGCCACCCCTCTTCTGGGAAGGCTTTCCACTAGAGCATTACTACGGTCGGGCACCGATGTTGGGTGATAGGGCCTGGCTCGCAGTTTGTTTTCCAATTCATCCCAAAGGTGTTTGATGGGGTTGAGGTCAGGGCTCTGTGCAGGCCAGTTAAGTTCTTCCACATCTTGACAAACCATTTCTGTATGAACCTTGCTTTGTGCACAGGAATTGTCATGCTGAAACAGGAACCCCAAACTGTTGCCACAAAGTTGGAAGCACAGAATCGTCAAGAATGTCATTGTATGCTGTAGCGTTAACATTTCCCTTCACAGGAACAGCCTGAACCATGAAAAACAGCCGCAGACCATTATTCTTCCTCCACAAAACCTTACAGTTGGCACCATGCATTCAGGCAGGTAGCGTTATCCTGGCATCCGCCAAACCCAGATTCGTCCCTTGAACTGACATATGGTGAAGTGTGATTCATTACTCCAGAGAACGCGTTTCCACTGCTCCAAAGTCCAACGGCGGCGAGCTTTGCGATACTCCAGCCGACTCTTGGCATTGCGCATGGTGATTTTAGGCTTGTGTGCGGCTGCTCGGCCATGGAAACTCATTTCATGAAGCTCCCGACAAACAGTTATTGTGCTGACGTTGCTTCCAGTGGCAGTTTGGAACTCTGTAGTGAGTGTTTCAACCGAGGACAGACTATTTTTACGTGCTTCAGCACTCGGCGGTCCCGTTCTGTGCTCTTGTGTAGCCTACCACTTCGCGGCTGAGCCATTGTTGCTCCTAGAAGTTTCCACTTCAAAATAACAACACAGTTGACCAGGGCAACTCTAGCAAGGCAGAAATTTTATGAACTGACTTGTAGGAAAGGTGGTGTCCTGTGATAATGCCTCGTTGAGAGTCACTAAGCTCTTTAGTAAGGCCATCCTACTGTCAACATGGCTGTGTGCTTGGTTTTATACACCTGTCAGCAGTGGGTGTGGCTGAAGTAGCCAAATCCACCATTTTGAAGGGTTGTCTACATACTGTTGTGTGTGTGTATTGCTACTGCTAGTTAGTATCGTTCTGTTGATAATGGCAACATAAAACACTGACAATCAATATTTAGCAGCATTATCAATGGCTCAAAACTCATGTCAACTTGTGACATCAGAGCTAGCGCTAGTTAGTTAGCCACATTTACTAGATAGATATCTAACTATATAGCGAGCTAGATATGGGCACTTTACTTGACCGACCACTAGCTAACCGTGCTTGTGATCAAACTAGCTAGCTACCTACCCCTTCAATATAACGTTAGCTAGAAAATAGTCTGATGTAGAGGTCGACCGATTAATGGACGGAATGGACGATTTCAAGTTTTCATAACAATCTGTAATCGGCATTTTTGGATGCCGAATATGGCCGATTATATTGCAATCCACGAGGAGACCGCGTGGCAGGCTGACCACCTGTTACGTGAGTGCAGGCAGCAAAGAGCCAAGGTAAGTTGCTAGCTAGCATTAAAATTATCTTATAAAAAACAATTAATCTTAACATAATCACTAGTTAACTACACGTGGTTGACTATGTTACTAGTTTAACTAGCTTGTCCTGCGTTGCATATAATCAATGTGGTGCCTGAAACTGTGTCACTTCTCTTGTGTTCAGTGTAAGCAGAGTTGGGGTATATGCAGCAGTTTGGGTCGCCTGGCTCATTGCGAACTGTGTGAAGACCGTTTCTTCCTAAAAAAGACTAATGAATTTGCCAGAATTGTACATAATTATGACATAACATTGAAGGTTGTGCAATGTAACAGCAATATTTAGACTTAGGGTTGCCACCCGTTTGATAAAATACGGAACGGTTCTTTTTGTTTACGAAATTACAGTTTCCGGATTTGACCATATTAATAACCTAAGGCTCATTTCTGTGTGTTTATTATAATTAAGACTATGATTTGATAGAGCAGTCTGACTGAGTGGTGGTAGGCAGCAGCAGGCTTGTAAGCATTCATTCAAACCGCACTTCCCTCCGTTTGCCAGCAGCTTTTCACAATGCTTGAAGTACAGCGCTGTTTATGACTTCAAGCCTATCAACTCCCGAGATTAGGCTGGCAATACTATAGTGCCTATAAGAACATCCAATAGTCAAAGGTCTATGAAATGGTAGAGAGAATTAGTCCTATAATAACTACAACCTAAAACTACTTAACTGGGAATATTGAAGACTCGTGTTAATAAGGCTAGGCGTCCCGCTTTCGGGACAACTTCCGGGGAAACTGGAGGGCATGCAATTCAAATAAATAATTATAATACTGATGGATATTAAACATTTAGGTACATACAAGTATCTTATATCGGTAGAAAGATTACATTCTTGTTAATCTAACTGCACTGTCCAATTTACAGTAGGCTTTACAGCGAAAGCATGCCATGCGATTGTTTGAGGACGGCGCCCCATATCTAAATCTTTTTCCACCGGCACAGGTTTCATAAATTCACAAATAACGATTTAAATATTCACTTTTTGAAAATCTTCCTCTGATTTGTCAACCAAAGGGTCCCAGCTATAACATGTAGTGTCGTTTTGTTAGATAAAATCCTTTATATCCCAAAAAGTCTCTTTAGTTGGCGCCATCGATTTGAGTAATCCACTCGTTCAACGTGCCAAGATAGGAATCCGAAAATCTACACCAAAAATTTTCAACATGTCAAAATCCATTTCTATTTAATCATCAGATACCCTAAAATGTAATTAAACTATAACATTTCATATGGAAAGAAGTATGTTCAATAGGAAAATGATATTAGCAGGTGCGTCTTGTCCTCATCGCGCGTGCATACACAAATTTCCAAGTCTGGGTCCCTGTAGTAAAACTCATATTTCTTACTTGTTTTGGAAGAAACCAGCCTGAAACCTTGAACAAAGACTACTGACACCCAGTAGAAGCCATAGGAATTGCATACTGGGGGCTATATTTATTTATTTCGTTCCATTGGAAGAGCATGGGCTCTCAGAAAAACCAACCCTTTTTTTCCCTTTTTTTTTCTCCTACCATATCTATTGTGTTATCGTCTCCTACATTATTTTAATATTTCTACAAACTTAAAAGTGTCTTTCCAATGGTACCAATTATATGCATATCCTGGCTTCAGGGCCTGAGCTACAGGCTTTACTTTGGGCACGTCAGTCAGGCAGAAATTGAGAAAAAAGGACCCTAGCCCTAACAAATTTTACAAGGAACCACCAGCTTTCATATGTTCTCATTTTCTGAGCAAGGAACTTAAACATTAGCTTTTTTACATGGCACATATTGCGCTTTTACTTACTTCTCTTAACTATCTGCATGACCCTTTTTTGCATGACCCTTTTTTGCACTAACTTTTGACTCATCACATCCGCTGCTTCTACTGTTTATCTATTCTGTTGCCTAGTCACTTTATTTCACTTCTTCCAAGACGGCGTAGCAGTGTAGACGTCTTTGTCCGGTCGTGTCCCGTGTCCCTTGTATATATCTTTTTACATCTTTTTACATCTTTTTCTTCGCATATCTTTTAAAAATACTTTCTTAAACCTCAACTTCTAAATACTCTCCTGCAACCCGCCTCACCCAATGTGGCGTGGATCTGCTTTTTTCTAAAGTATTTCTATTTACTTCTGATCTGGAATCCATCTACTGAAGATAGCTGGTAGGCAGTTAGCTGGCTATCAGTTAGCAAACCATTGCTAGCGGTCATCAGCTAACCTTTAGCTCGGAAAGCTCTCGCTAGTTCGAACAACGTGACTAAAACCAGAGCATAACGGACCTATTTCTCTCCATGTCCCCGGATTCCTACCGCAAACTCTGAACATTTTCATCTGGATCTTCGCAACTAGCTAACCACAATCCCGGGTGACCACTCCTGGCTTGCGTTTCCATCCCGGAGCAGGCACCGGAGCAGGCACCAATTAGCCTGAAGCTAATTGGCTAGGGCTCCTGTGCTACCACTGAAGCCCACTCCTGGGCTACAAGACCCGGACCCATTTACTGCCGGTACGGAGCACGGAACCCCGCCTATCCTCTACGACTGGAATACCGACATAATCTGCCCGGGGACTCCAACAGGCCCCTCAGGCGTGACGCCCGCTGAAGGCCCATTCTGCTAACCTACTAGGCCTGTTAGCTACCTAGAGCTACCTGGAACCCTACTAATTCCACGACTGGTCTATCGACGTCACCGCACGAAGAGGCAAAAACAGACCCCCCCCCCCCCCCCCCCCCCATCGCGACGTCCCCCAAAGGCTAACTTGCCTGCCCCGGTCTGCTAACTGCTAGCTTATCTTGCAGCTAGCGCAGCCAGGAAGCTAGCACCAGTTAGCAAACACAATTCTACAATTCACAACCTCTCTTTCGCCATCGCTATCCGGCTTGGATTCTCTGTCGACACGACCACGTCCGGTGCCCTCAACCGGCCTCCGTCTGAGCAGACCCCCTCCGTCTGAGCAGACCACCCCCCCGGGCTACTAACTTTAAACGCGTGCTAGCTTAGTGGAGGCCTCACTACTCCATCTACGGCTGCCCCCTGGACACTATGATCACTTGGCTACATAGCTGATGCCTGCTTGACTGTCCATTAATTCACGGTACTCCATTCTGTTTATTTGTGTTTTATCTGTCGGCTCTGTGCCTTAACTCAGGATCTGTGTGTAGTTAATCCGACCCTCTCTGCCCAGTCGTCGCCATTTTTACCTTCTGTTGCTGTGTTAGCTGACTAGCTGCTGTTATCTCACCTGCTGTTTTAGCTAGCTCTCCCAATCATGACCTGCAATCACTTTATGCCTTATTGTATGTCTCTCTCAAATATCAATATGCATACTGTTGTTCAGGCTAGTTATCATTGTTTTGGTTTGCAATGGACCCCGTAGTTCCACTCTCCGTACCTCTGATACCTCCTTTGTCCCACCCCCCACACATGCGGTGACCTCACCCATTGAGACCAGCATGTCCAGAGATACAACCTCTCTTATCATCACCCAGTGCCTGGGCTTGCCTCCGCTGTACCCGTGCCCCACCATACCCTGGTCTGCACATTATGCCCAGAATCTATTCTACCACGCCCATAAATCTGCTCCTTTTATTCCTTGTCCCCAACGCTCTAGGCGACCAGTTTTGATAGCCTTTAGCCGCACCCTCATCCTACTACTACTCTGTTCCTCGGGTGATGTGGAGGTAAACCCAGGCCCTGCATGTCCCCAGTCACCCTCATTTGTTGACTTCTGTAATCGAAAAAGCCTTGGCCTCATGCATGTCAACATCAGAAGCCTCCTCCCTAAGTTTGCCTTACTCACCGCTTTAGCACACTCTGCCAAACCTGATGTCCTTGCCGTGTCTGAATCCTGGCTTAGGAAGGCCACCAAAAACTCTGAGATTTCCATACCCAACTATAACACTTTCCGTCAAGATAGAACTGCCAAAGGGGGAGGAGTTGCAATCTACTGCAGAGATAGCCTGCAAAGTTCTGTCATACTTTCCAAGTCTATGCCCAAACAGTTCGAACTTCTAATTTTAAAAATTAATCTCTCCAGAAATAAGTCTCTCACTGTTGCCGCCTGCTACCGACCCCCCTCAGCTCCCAGCTGTGCCCTGGACACCATCTGTGAATTGATCGCTCCCCATCTAGCTTCAGAGTTTGTTCTGTTAGGTGACCTAAACTGGGATATGCTTAACACCCCGGCAGTCCTACAATCTAAGCTTGATGCCCTCAATCTCACACAAATCATCAAGGAACCCACCAGGTACAACCCTAAATCCGTAAACATGGGCACCCTAATAGACATTATCCTGACCAACTTGCCCTCCAAATACACCTCTGCTGTCTTCAATCAAGATCTCAGCGATCACTGCCTCATTGCCTGTATCCGCCACGGGTCCACGGTCAAACGACCACCCCTCATCACTGTCAAACGCTCCCTGAAACACTTCTGCGAGCAGGCCTTTCTAATCGACCTGGCCCGGGTACCCTGGAAGGATATTGACCTCATCCCGTCAGTTGAGGATGCCTGGTCATTCTTTAAAAGTTACTTCCTCACCATATTAGACAAGCATGCTCCGTTCAAAAAATGCAGAACCAAGAACAGATATAGCCCTTGGTTCACTCCAGACCTGACTGCCCTCGACCAGCACAAAAACATCCTGTGGCGAACTGCAATAGCATCGAAGAGCCCCCGTGATATGCAACTGTTCAGGGAAGTCAGGAACCAATACACGCAGTCAGTCAGGAAAGCAAAGGCCAGCTTTTTCAAGCAGAAATTTGCATCCTGTAGCTCTAACTCCAAAAAGTTCTGGGATACTGTAAAGTCCATGGAAAACAAGAGCACCTCCTCCCAGCTGCCCACTGCACTGAGGCTAGATAACACGGTCACCACTGATAAGTCCGTGATAATCGAAAACTTCAACAAACATTTCTCAATGGCTGGCCATGCCTTCCACCTGGCGACTCCAACCTTGGCCAACAGCCCCGCCCCCCCCCCCCCCGCTGCTACTCGCCCAAGCCTCCCCAGCTTCTCCTTTACCCATATCCAGATAGCAGATGTTCTGAAAGAGCTGGAAAACCTGGATCCATACAAATCAGCTGGGCTTGACAATCTGGACCCCCTATTTCTGAAACTGTCCGCCGCCATTGTCGCACCCCCTATTACCAGCCTGTTCAACCTCTCCTTCGTATCATCTGAGATCCCCAAGGATTGGAAAGCTGCCGCTGTCATCCCCCTCTTCAAAGGGGGAGACACCCTGGACCCAAACTGTTACAGACCTATATCCATCCTGCCCTGCCTAGCTAAGGTCTTCGAAAGCCAAGTCAACAAACAGATCACTGACCATTTTGAATCCCACCGTACCTTCTCTGCTATCCAATCTGGTTTCCGAGCTAGTCATGGGTGCACCTCAGCCACGCTCAAGGTACTAAACGATATCATAACCGCCATCGATAAAAGACAATATTGTGCAGCCGTATTCATCGACCTGGCCAAGGCTTTCGACTCTGTCAATCACCACGTTCTTATCGGCGGACTCAACAGCCTTGGGTTTCTCAAATGACTGCCTTGCCTGGTTCACCAATTACTTCTCAGACACAGAGTTCAGTGTGTCAAATAGGAGGGCCTGTTGTCCGGACCTCTGGCAGTCTCTATGGGGGTACCACCGGGTTCTGATCCACTTCTACGCAGACGACACCATTTTCTTCTGGCCCTTCTTTGGACACTGAACACAACTCTCCTTCCGTGGCCTCCAACTGCTCTTAAATGCAAGTAAAATTAAGTGCATGCTCTTCAACCGATCGCTGCCTGCCCGCCTGCCCATCATCACTACTCTGGATGGTTCTGACTTAGAATATGTGGACAACTACAAATACCTAGGTGTCTGGTTAGACTGTAAACTCACCTTCCAGACTCACATTAAGCATCTCCAATCCAAAATTAAATCTAGAATCGGCTTCCTATTTCGCAACAAAGCATCCTTCACTCATGCTGCCAAACATACCCTTGTAAAACTGACTATCCTACCAATCCTTGACTTTGGCGATGTCATTTACAAAATAGCCTCCGACACTCTACTCAGCAAATTGGATGCAGTCCATCACAGTGCCATCCGTTTTGTCACCAAAGCCCCATATACTACCCACAACTGCGACCTGTATCCTCTCGTTGGCTGGCCCTCGCTTCATATTCGTCGCCAACCCACTAGCTCCAGGTCATCTATAAGTCTTTGCTAGGTAAAGCTCCGCCTTATCTCAGCTCACTGGTCACCATAGCAGCACCCACTCGTAGCACGTGCTCCAGCAGGTATATTTCACTGGTCACCCCCAAAGCCAATTCCTCCTTTGGCTGCCTTTCCTTCCAGTTCTCTGCTGCCAATGACTGCAACGAATTGCAAAAATCACTGAAGCTGTAGACTCGTATCTCCATCACTAACTTTTAAGCATCAGCTGTCAGAGCAGCTCAAAGATCATTGCACCTGTACATAGCCCACCTAACTACCTCATCCCCATATTCTTATTTATTTTTTTGCTTCTTTGCACCCCAGTATCTCTACTTGCACATCTATCACTCCAGTGTTTAATTGCTAAATTGTAAATACTTCATCACTACAGCCTATTTATTGCCTTACCTCCCCAATCTTACCTCATTTGCACACACTGTATATAGACTTTTTTTTCTATTGTGTTATTGACTGTACGTTTATTTTTTCCATGTGTTGTTTGTGTCGCTTTGCTTTATCTTGTCCAGGTCGCAGTTGTTACTGAGAACTTGTTCTCAACTGGCCTACCTGGTAAAATAAAAGAAAGTGGAATTATGTTTTTAGAATTTTTAAATGTTAATTTAGTAAATTCTTGAGTAAATAAGTTTTCTCCACCTTGTTTATTACAAGCCTAAATAACTTCAGGTGTGTACATTTTGTTAAGGTTGCATGGACTCACTCTGTGTGCAATAATTGTGTTTAACATGATTTTTGATTTACTACCCCATTTCTGTACTCTACATATATGGAAGGTCCCTCAGTCAGCAGTGAATTTCAAACACAGATTCAAAGACAAAGACCAGGGATGTTTTCCAATGCCTCGCAAAGGAGGGCACCAATTGGTAGATGGGAGAAAAATATCTGACAATTAATATCCCTTTGAGCATGGGGAAGTTATTCATTACACTTTTGATGGTGTCTCAATACGCCCAGTCAATACAAAGATACAGACGTCCTTCCTAACTCAGTTGACGGAGAGGAAGGAAAACGCTCAGGGATTTCACCATGAGGCCAATGGTGATTTTATAAGAGTTATAGGCGAAAACAACAGGATGGATCAACATTGTAGTTACTCCACAATTCTAACCTAAATGACAAGTGTGAAAAGGAAGACTGTACAGAATAAAAATATTCCAAAACATGCATCCTGTTTGGCACTAATTAATACTGCAAAAAAATGTGGCAAAGAAGTTGAATTTTTGTCCTGAATTCAAAGCATTATTTTTGGGGCAAATCTAACACATCTAGTACCACGCTTCATATTTTCAAGCATGGTTGTGGCTGCATCATGTTATTGTTATGCTTGTCATTGGCAAGGTCTAGCACGTTTTTTAGGATAAAAAGGAATAGAGCTAAGCACAGGCAAAGTCCTAGAGGAAAACCTGGTTCAGTCTTTCCAAAACACTAGGAGATAACTTTCAGCAGGACAATAACCTAAAAATCAAGGCAAAATTTACACTGGAGTTACTTATCATGACGACATTGAATATTCCTGAGTGGTATAGTTTGTTTGTTTGCAAATCTATGGGAATATTTGAAAATGGGAATATTTGAAAATGGCTTTCTAGCAATGATCAACAACCAACTTGACTGAGCTTGAATTTTTGAAAGAATAATGGGCAAATATTGTACAATCCAGGTTTGCGAAGCTCTTCGAGACCCAGAAACACTCACAGCTGTAATCGCTGCCTAAAAGTGATAAAATGTTACTTATGGGGTTGAATACTTATCTAATCTAATGTTTTATTTTCCATTACTATATATATATATATATATATATTTTTTTTTTTTTACTTTGACAAAGTATTTTGTGTAGATCGATGACAAAAAAATGTAAAATCTAATTTAATCCCACTTTGAAACACAACAGAGTTGTGCTATGTGAAGGCACTGTATGTACATATCAAGCTCCATTACCTTGTACCCCGTGTATATACAGTGCCTTCAAAGTATTCAGACCATTTACTTTTTCCACATTTTGTTACATTACAGCCTTACTCTAAAATGGATTTAAAAAAATAAATAATAATCCTCAGCAATCTACACACAACACCCTATAATGACAAAGCAAAAACAGTTTTTAGAAATTTTTGCACATGTATAAACTTATTAAACAGAAGTACCTTATTTACATAAGTATTCAGACCCTTTGCTATGAGACTGAAATTGAGCTGAGTTGCATCCTGTTTCCATGGATAATTCTTGATGTTTCTACAACTTGATTGGGGTCCACCTGTGGTAAATACAATTGATTGGGCATGATTTGTAAAGGCACACATCTGTCCATATAAGGTCTCACAGTTGACAGTGCATGTCAGAGCAAAAACCAAGCCATGAGGTCGAAGGAATTGTGCGTAGAGCTCTGAGACAGGCTTGTGTCGAGGTACAGATCTGGGGAAGGGTACCAAAACATTTCTGCAGCATTGAAGGTCCCCAAGAACACAGTGGCCTCCATCATTCTTAAACGGAAGAAGTTTGGAACCACCAAGACTTCTTATAGCTGGCCGCCCGGCCAAACTGAGTAATCGTGGGAGAAGGGCCTTGGTCAGGGAGGTGACCAAGAACCCCATGGTCACTTTGACAGAGCTCCAGAGTTCCTCTGAGGAGATGAGAGAACTTTCCAGAAGGACAACCATCACTGCATCACTCCACTAATCAGGCCTTTATGGTAGAGTGGCCAGACAAGTCACTCCTCAGTAAAAGGCACATGACAGCCTGCTTGGAGTTTGCCAAAAGGCACCTAAAAACTCTCAGACCATGAGATACAATATTCTCTCGTCTGATGAAACCAAGACTGAACTCTTTGGCCTAAAGGCCAAGCATCATGTCTGGAGGAAACCTGGCACCATCCCTACGGTGAAGCATGGTGGTGGCAGTATCGTGCTGTGGGGATGTTTTTCATCGGCAGGGACTGGGTGACTAGTCAGGATCGAGGCAAAGTACAAAGAGATCCTTGATGAAAACCTGCTCCAGAGTGCTCAGGATCTCAGACTGGGGCGAAGGTTCACTTTCCAACAGGACAAAGTCCCTGAGCACACAGCCAAGACAATGGAGTGGCTTCGGAACAAGTCTCTGAATGTCCTTGAGTGGCCCAGCCAGAGCCCGGACTTGAACCCGATCGAGCATCTCTGGAGAGACCTGAAAATATTTGTTCAGCAATGCTCCCCATCCAACCTGACAGAGCTTGAGATGATCTGCAGAGAAGATTGGGAGAAACTCCCCAAATACAGGTGTGCCTAGCTTGTAGAGTCATCCAAGAAGACTCTGCTGTAATCGTTGCCAAAGGTGCTTCAACAAAGTACTGAGTAACGGATCTGAATACTTAAGTAAATGTGATTTCCGTTTTTTATTTGTAATAAACTTGCAAATATTTCTTAACCTTTTTTTGCTTTGTCATTATGTGGTGTTGTGTGTAGATTGTAACAAAATGTGGAAAAGTCAAGGGGTCTAATTTAGTGATGCACCGATATCATATATTTTCCGTGCCAAAAGAAATGATACCGGTATAACATTTTTTGCTGCCTTTTTGAACATTCTAGTACAGTTAAATAGTTAACACACACACATGGACACAGCGGTCTAAGGCACAGCATCTCAGTGCAAGAGGCGTCACTGGTTCGAATCCAGGCAGTATCATATCCGGCCGTGATTGAGAGTCCCATAGGGCGGCTCACAATTGGCCCAGCGTCGTCCGGGTTTGGCCGCCGTTGTAATTAAGAATTTGTTCTTAACTGACTTTCCTAGTTAAAGGTTACACACACACACTGACCAAAAAGCTATTCTGCTTGCTTTTACTTATGTCCCTATCACCAGTAAAACATAATCAAAACCTATTTCTTTCACTTACTTGCTGTGCTGTTTCGTTGTTCATTTGTTCAGTCGTTTTATTCTCAACCAGGATTTCTATGGAACACTGTTTGGGTCTTTGCGTGTCAAAAAATATAGTATTTAACACGATTTGACGTGTCAAATAAGCTTGTTGACCAATCAGGACCTGAATATGATTGCACGTCACATAATAATTTAACGAGTTCATACATTTTTTGCGTAGTTATTACACAGTGTAATCAATCACTCGTATTTAATTTGTCAAAAATGATTCATCGATACGTATGCAATGATGCTGGTAAAGTTGTCTCGTGCACCTACAGTGGTGGTCATTAAAAAAAAAGCTAGCTAGCTCATGGATGCAAACTTTGTTCTTCCCCAAAAACATAGCAACGACACCTGTTTCAGTAGGTGGCATCTAAAATAACACTAATTTATTAGACAGTTCTTATTTGACTAATGGTGGTCGTACGCATCTATGTGAAGCTAGCCACAATTAGGATTAGCCACAACAGTGGACTTTGCGGTTAGCCTTCAAAATAAAAGTACGGCATAATTATATTTGTATTCATTTGCGTCACTGTCAATGACACTTTTATTTCGAAGGCAAACTGCAAATTCCACTATTGTGCCTAATCCTTATTGTGGCTAGCTTCACAACACAACCTGGTTTGGTCGAGCCTCACGAGCCAGATGAAGATAGCTGGCTGCTAATAATGTTTGCTTTTGGCAACGGGGTTAAGTAGCTGGCTAGCTAAGTTAAATTTCAATAGGCGAACAACAAGTGACAACCTAGCTAATACTTACTCACTAGGGTTCCTAAATCATTGCTAAGAATAATAAAAAATGAGTGCAGTTTCTACTGGTCATTGTTTTCAGGCTGGTTGTGTTGGTGCTAGCTAGGTACCAAGCTAAAGCTAGCTACCCCAGAAGTTGAGATCTAACTAATTATGCTTTATTACCAACGCGATATTGAAAACACATTGTTCGTGGTCGGTGTTTGCTTGTGTGCAGACTTTTTTATACAGCTTTGACAGTGCTACTGTATCTTTTTTGACACGCAAAGATCCAAAAGGCGTTCCATAGTATGTATGTTGTGAAGCTAATAGCAGTGACGCTATTACTGTGTAACTGCAGTAGGGCAACACCTAAAAAATAGCGCACTTGGTAGTGTGTACTGGTGCTCGACCAGTCGCGAAAGCCAACATCACCCACGACAGAGAACGGTTGATTGTCAAGGGCAATGAATTCCGTTATCTTGGCTTTAATGGATTTCGCCTTTGAGTTGTCTTGCTGAAATTCTTACTCTTTCAAATGACTGCTTGACGTGTTGACTGCTCGATCCACACAGCAGTCATTGTAGGCTAAGTTAGGAACGCTGTGTTGCACGTATAGCGCAACATTTTACATGCCGTCATTACGTCATGTACCTACGTTATATAGGTATGCACGTCAGCTTTGACATCAGTTTTGCACATCGGCGTTACATGCTGACCAGACCAGACACGTCGCATGCGCGAGCGTCGCAAAAAAAATGTTTAAATCCATGTTATTCAATTATTGCCCCCACACTGCTCGCGCACGCCAACGAGCGTCTCCGATGCTAAGGGCTAAAATAGAACTCCTTTCTATTTCTGACGCAGATCGCGCTGGAAGTCCTGCATCTCCCATCTCCTCATTGGTTTATAGAAGCAGGTACCATCTCATTGGTTATACCCACGTGGGTGATTGAAAGACAAATTGTTTTGCCGGTTGTCGTGGTAATACTATGAAAGTGTAGATGCGATCGCCAAATAAGTTCAAAGATGAAAAAGCCTGGAAGGAGGAGAGATGACTAGAAACGATTCGGTTGGCCGTTTTATGTATGGATTAATTGTTGAAGTAGAGGACCTTGTGCATTTCAGGTAAAATAACAACTCAATGTTTTTATCTCAGGACAAATTAACTAGCAACAGCAAGCTAGCTAAATAGGACAAGTTAGCTAGCAAGTGCAAGCTAACTAGCTAAATTGCCATACATGTTTAATGCTTTTCGACCTGTCCCCAAATTAATGTCATTGGTTCAGAGTTTGTTTTGATATTTTAATCCGCGTGTCGTGATTGCGTTTGGTTTCGGGGGACAAAATAAATGTATGCACGATAGCGCACGCGCGCAGCCGGTTTGGGTTCCGTGTTAAATTAGACATCGGCTGATAACGATGTTGGCATTTTTATCTAATATCGGCCGATTACGTGATGTTCACCGATAAGTCATGCATCCCTAGTCTAAATACTTTCCGAAGGCATTGTAGCCAAGTTATCGTTACTCGTTGTATTTATTATTACTTTTATTATGTTATTACTTTTCTATTACTCTCTGCATTGTTGGGACGAGCCCGTAAGTAAGCATTTCACTGTTACTCTACACCTATTCTTTATGAAGCATGTGAAGAATACCATTTTATTTGATCTGTTATTGAGAATGTCACCTGTAATTTGAATAGGATTGCGATGTTGTCTTCAACTGAGTAGAGAAGTTGTCTCAAGCAACACCACGCTGTGTTTACATTGGAACCTGAAACTCTGTATTTGATTGATGGTGCTCACTGCTGTATCGTCTTTATCTGCAGGTGCTGTTGGTGAGTAGTAGTCGTCATCCAGACAAGTGGATTGTCCCTGGTGGGGGGATGGAGCCAGAAGAGGAGCCCCATGTAGCAGCAGCACGAGAAGTCTGTGAAGAGGTTTGTTTCTTTCCCTCTCATTTCATTGACCTTAGCTTAATTATTCAAACTACATTCCCACACTGTTCTCTATCCCCACATTTCAGGGAACTTGTGGTGTTTTTCATAAGTGGTTATGGATTTTAGAGATGAGGGTCTCTTTGTTTTAGGCGTGGCTTTTTGGGTAGACAACCTCAAATCTGTTTTCTTGCAAATCACACCCCTCAATTACAATATGGTATTTGCCGCAATGGCAACCATATATTAAACTGAGATTTGCCATTGTGACTAGGTTATGTCATACTTTGAAAAATAACACATTTGGCCTGCCATTACTGGTCCCATGCTGATTACCTTGATAAAGCTTGTGGAAACATGGCTATTGAGCTCAACATAGGGATGGGCGATATGGCCAAAGAATCTCTAAATAACCTTTGTTGTACAGTTAAAGGTCAACTATACTGCATTTCAAACAGTCAGCAATAATGTAGCGATTTCAGGGCTTTACGTTGTAGGCCAATGCCGCGCGTGACAAACTGAGCAATCGTTTTCGAGAATCAATGTTCATTGATACTCCCGTTTTAGTGTTATCTGCTTTGTGCGCGATGTGAGCAGTTGAGACGTACTGTAAAAAGGGTATCGTTAGGAAGAATAACAGAACCTGTAATAGAACCTGTAATAAATAAGAGAACCTGTAATGGGTTCTAAATAACTGGGTAAAAACTGACGAACTATAAAAGCTCAAACCAAGTTTATTCAGACAAAGACATGTTTCCAGCAGTGGTAGTGTGTGTGTGTGTGTGTGTGTGTGTGTATATACCCCAATTTGGGTGGAGCATCCTCCTTCCCTCTAAACATTACATCTTTATTGCTAGACAGTGATGCGGGCAATGAACCCTTTCCTTCTCCCATAATCTGACCTGACCTCGGCCCCCGTTCCTCACTAAACCACATCTCACCAACTTTATCAGTGACTGCAACCATGTGATTGCCTTTCCTTTACTCAGTACATTCCACGCTTAATTGACTCCACCATATACATTCCTCCTACAGATAACCATTCACTTCTGGTGTAGAAACCAGACTCTGGCACTCCTCATTGCCTTAGAATACTTGATGATTAACAATATTTCAAGTTTATGAGTCAGAACCCATCACAGTAAAAATGGCTCAATGTGTTTGTGTCCATATGACCAACTATGTTGGACCAAACCTCAAATGCAAATAGCGAATTGAAACTGCTTGTCAGAAAGGAAGTGATTGCTCATATTTGTAGTGAGTGGCAGAGGGAGGGGTGTGTGTGTGTAAACAGAGAGGAAGAGGTGACAGAGGTTTCACTCTCGCCAAAATCATTACGTTTCTATGGGATTATTTTGGACCTAAGCTTGTCGCCTGCCTTTCCGGCTTTGGGACAACGACTCCCATTTGTTATAGGGTGGAGACATGAGCATCTCGTCATTATATACACATCTCTGGTGTAAATGGGAAGGTGCACAGAGGGAGCGAAGGAGACAAGCCCAAAAGGGCAACCTGGGAACAAACGGACATAAGCCATCGTAAAAACGGAATATAACAAAACCCTGATTCTTGCGATACAGGCATTTGAAATATCACACAAAAACATACATTTGAATTAAATGGATATATTGCCCAGCCCTAGCTCAACACATTATTCTTTTGATGTTGGTCAAAGCACATTCACCTGTTAGCACTTATCCCGAGCCCTTCTGGGCAGAGCAGTTGGTCTTGATCGTATTCTGTTTATGTGTGCTGAGAAAGCACATCCACAGTAAGCACGCAGCCAAGACTCGTATCCCAGAGTCATGTTACACAGGAGTGTTAAAAGTGCCGAAGGGCGTTATACTGAGATATAATGCTGTGGCTGCAGGCCAGACAACCAAGCCACAGGCCCAACTCATACTCCTCTTTCTATGGAGATCAATTTAGTTTGTTTACATAATGTAGCCTATTCTGTACTAATCACTAATTGAACCATGATGATTGAATATGTTCATTTAATCCCCGGGTATTTTCTTTGTTGCCCGCTAGGGGGTAAAGAGCGTTTCTCTGTTGCCAAGTAGTGTATCTTCAACCAAGGCTTAGATTCCAGAAAACAATATGATAACTTAGCTTTCTGAGATAAGCGTTCCAGAAATCATAGCCTACTTACAAGATTGCATGGACACTTTGAAAGCCTGTAGACTATATGCAGGGCTCCAGACTAATATTTTCCCCTGGTGACACTAACTTTTTCAGTTGGCGGCACCAGCCAGCCCCCCCCCCCCAAAGAAAATATAAGTAATCATGTTCTAAAGTAATTCACAGTGCTTTATTAAAGCTAGACTCTTTCTGTGAAAAAATGGCACCCCACCTCTGTTTTGGTAAAAAGCTGAGGGATGGGGCTTGAAAAATGTAACCACTCTCAAATTTATAGAGAGCTATGGATGCAAGTACTAACCATCCATGATATCAAAATGATAGTTAAAACTGTGTTTTAAGTCTATACAGTGTTTGTTTACATTGGAGTTATGAGTTATGAGGCATTGGTAAGTTTTATATCCAAGAGTCAATGGGTATGTATAGTTAATTTATAAGTCCAAAAATGTATGTAGCAACTAAGGATTTTAGCTTTGAGGCCTTTTTATCAATTAGATTTAGTCACCACCTGCGTCCTCTCTCTCCTCCGTCCTCTCTCGCCTCCTTTTGAAAAAGGTCCAAGTTAATCAATGAGAGTTGGCGAGGAGAGTGGAAATGCTCTTGCTTGAAATGAGACTGTCCTTCTCCACTCGGGTGTCGTTAGGCAAATGACGTTAGAGGGATGGATCCCAAAATAAATTTGTAATGTGCTCAAAACAAATTAAGCTAGTTGTGCAAGACATTTTTATAGATAAAACAATAAGTAGCATATTGATTTCAAATGTGTGCATGTTTTTCTCTGAGAAAACAAAAGCTGATTCGAAGGGCGTGTGGCAGATTTCAAAACTCTTTTGCGGTAAGATGAACATGATTATCCTCGATGAAAGGTGGCTATCAAGGAGGGCAGTACAGTCATCCATTTGCCTACGAACGATTTGACACACTCCTCGGCCACTTATATTTTACTGTTAACATAGGGCTCCAGAATTTTCTTTTGGTCAATAGAGATGGATTTGCCTACATCTTTATGTGCACTAACAGGTATCCTAGGCTAATTTTGTTGGGGATAATTCACCACTGAGTAAGTGGAAACTCAAAACACATTTTCTAGATTGCTAACCTTAACCTCTATGGGATCGGTGTGTGTCCCCACCCCGCGGGACGGTTTAGCTAATGTGATTAGCATGACGTTGTAAGTCACAAGAATTTCCCAGGACGCAGACGTGTCTTATATGTGCAGAAAGCTTAAATTATTGTTCATCTAACTGCACTGTCTGATTTACAGTAGCTATTACAGTGAATACCATGCTATTGTTTGAGGAGAGTGCACAATTATGTACTTGAAAATGTATCAGTAAACCAATTGGGAACATTTGGGCAGGCTTGATACAACATTTTCAACAGTAATGCAATGGCTCTTTAGATCAGCCTAAAACTTTGCACATACACTGCTGCCATCTAGTGGCCAAAATATAAATTGAGCCTAGACTCAAGTCATATAATGGCCTTTCTCTTGCATTTCAAAGATGATTAAAAAAAAAATTGGAAACACGTGTTTTTTCTTTGTATTATCTTTTACCAAATCTAATGTGTTAAATTCTCTACCCTTTAGCTCCGTGTGGATGTTGCCTGTAATACATGGCTTCTGGTTGGGATGTGTACGTATGGTCACTGTGGGGACGATATCATCAATGCACTTATTGATGACGCCAGTGACTGATGTGGTATACTCCTGAATGCCATCGGATGAATCCCAGAACATATTCCAGTCTGTGCTAGCAAAACAGTCTAGTAGCATAGCATTTGCGTTATCTGACCATTTTCTGAGTGAGCGAGTCACTGGTACTTCCTGCTTCAGTTTTTGCTTGTAAGCAGGAATCGGAAGGATAGAGTTATGGTCAGATTTACCAAATGGAGGGAGAGTTTTGTATGTGTCTCTGTGTGTGGAGTAAAGGTAGTCTTGAGTTTTTTGGGGGTTTTTTTATATATAAAAAAAAATGTAGCCCTCTGGTTGCACATTTAACATACTGGTAGAAATGAGGTAAAACGGATTTGATTTTCCCTGCATTAAAGTTCCCGGCCAATAGGAGTGCTGCCTCTGGATTAGTATTTTCTTTTTTGCTATGGCCTTTAACCACTCTGGGATACGCAAGCGTCCCACATGGCCAACATCCAGTGAAAATGCGGAGCGCCAAATTTCAATAAATTACTATAAAAATCTAACTTTCATGAAATCACACATGCAATACACCAAATTAAAGCTACACTTGTTGTGAATCCAGCCAACGTGTCAGATATCAAAAAGGCTTTACGTTGAAAGCACACCAAATGATTATGTTAGGTCAGTACATAGTCACAGAAAAACACAGCCATTTTTCCAGCCAAAGAGAGGAGTCACAAAAAGCAGAAATAGAGATCAAATTAATCACTAACCTTTGATCTTCATCAGATGACACTCATAGGACTTCATGTTACACAATGCATGTATGTTTTGCTCGATCAAGTTCATATTTATATCCAGAAATCTCAGTTTACATTGGCGCGTTATGTTCAGTAATGTTTTGCTTCCAAAACATCCGGTGATTTTGCAGAGAGCCACATCAATTTACAGAAATACTCATCATAAATGTTGATGAAAATACAAGTGTTATGCATGGAACTTTAGATAAACTTCTCCTGAATGCAACCGCTGTGTCAGATTTCAAAAAAGCTTTACCGAAAAAGCACACCATGCAATAATCTGAGTACAGCGCTCAGAGCCCAAACAAGCCATACAGATATCCGCCATGTTGTGGAGTCAACAAAGTCAGAAATAGCATTATAAATATTCACTTACCTTTGATGATCTTCATCAGAATGCACTCCCAGGAATCCCAATTCCACAATAAATGTTTGATTTGTTCGATAAAGTCCATTTATGTCCAAATACCTCCTTTTTGTTTGCGCGTTTAGTACACAATCCAAACTCACGACGCGCAGGCAGGTCCAGGCGAAAGTTCAGACGTAAAGTCATATTACAGTTCGTAGAAACATGTCATACTAAGTATTGAATCAATCTTTAGGATGTTTTTATCATAAATCTTCAATAATGTTCCAACCGGAGAATTCCTTTGTCTGTAGAATTGCAATGGAACGCAAGCTACCTCTCACGTGAACGCGCGTGACCAGCTCATGCCACTCTGGCAGACCTCTGACTCATTCAGCTCCCATTCCCCCCTCCTACACAGTAGAAGCATCTAACAAGGTTCTAAAGACTGTTGACATCTAGTGGAAGCCTTAGGAAGTGCAATATGACCCCATGTACACTGTATCTTGGATAGGCAAAGAGTTGAAAAACTACAAACCTCAGATTTCCCACTTCTTGGTTTGATTTTTTTCTCAGGTTTTTACCTACCATATGAGTTCTGTTAAACTCACAGACATCATTCAAACAGTTTTAGAAACTTCAGAGTGTTTTCTATCCAAATCTACTAATTATATGCATATTCTAGCTTTTAGGACTGAGTAGCAGGTAGTTTACTCTGGGCACCTTTTTATCCAAGCTACTCAATACTGCCCCCTTGTCCCAAAGAAGTTAACAGCTCATTGAGTGTCGTCTTAGTGCCAGCATCGGTTTATGGTGGTACATAGATGGCTATGAAGAATATAGATGAAAGCTCTCTTGGTAAATAGTATGGTCTACAACTTATCATGAGATACTCTTCCTCAGGCGAGCAATACCTTGAAACTTCCTTAATATTAGTTTTTTGCACCAGCTGTAATTTACATATAGACACAGATCGCCACCCCTTGTCTTACTGGAGGTAGCTGTTCTATCTTGTCGATGGTTTCGAAAACCCCGGCAGTTTTAAGATTGATGGTAGAGGGGATTTACTCACTCGCCGTCGGATCCTTACAAGGCACCCCGACCTATGTCCCCGATTCTCTGTCTCTTCTTCATGCAAATGGGGATTTGGGCATTGTCAGGTGTCTGAAGTAAATTCTTTGCGTCTGACTTTTTAAAGGAAAAATCTTCGTGCAGCACGAGGTGAGTAATCGCTGTCCTAATATCCAGAAGCTCTTTTCGGTCATAAGAGACGGTGGCAGAAACATTATGTACACACAATAGCACAGCAGCCATTTTTTCCGGCGCCATCTAACTGTTGGTGAGCATTTCTCCATTCCCAAGATAAACCAACCACTTGACAGGTGTGGCATATCAAGAAGCTGAGTAAACAGCATGATCATTATGCAGATGCACCTTGTGCTGGGGACAATAAAAGGCCACTAAAATGTGCAGTTTTGTCACACAACACAATGCCACAGATGTCTGACTGCAGGAATGTCCACCAGAGCTGTTGCCAGAGAATTGAATGTTCATTTCTCTACCATAAGCCACCATCAACGTCATTTTAGAGAATTTGGCAGTACGTCCAACCGGCCTCACAACCGCAGACCATGTGTAACAACGCCAGCCCAGGATATTCACATCTGGCTTCTTCACCTGCAATATCATCTGAGACCAGCCATCTGGACAGCTGATGAAACTGAGGAATATTTATGTCTGTAATAATGCCCTTTTGTGGGGAAAAACTCATTCTGATTGGCATCCTCAGTGGATGGGCCTATGCCCTCCCAGGCCCACCCATGGCTGCACCCCTGCCCCTGCTTATATGTAACTCAATAAAATCGTTGAAATTGTTGCATGTTTTGCTTTATATTTTTGTTCAGTATACATATCCCAGCCAGAAGCCTTGGATTACAGGCAACATTCGCACTGAGCTATAGGCTAGGGCTGCCGCTTTCAAGGAGCGGGACACTAATCTGGTTGCTAATAAGAAATCCTGCTACGCCCTCTGAAAAACCATCTAACAGGCAAAGCGTCAATACAGGACTAAGAATCCCACTTCATCGTCTATTACGCTCGTCTGATGTAGCAGGACTTGTAAACTATCACGGATTACAAAGGAAAAAGGTAGCACTTTATTTGACACCCAGTGCCATAACACGTTATCAATCAAATTTCAATCAAATTTATTCATAAAGCCCTTTTTATATCAGCCGATGTCACAAAGTGCTATACAGAAACTTAGCCTTAAAACCCCAAACGGCAAGCAATGCAGATGTAGAATCATGGTGGCTAGGAAAACTCCCTAGAAAGGCAGGAACCTAGGAAGAAACCTAGAGAGGAACCAGGCTCTGAGGGGTGGCCAGTCCTCTTCTGGCTGTGCCGGTGGAGATTATAACAGTACATGGCCAAGATGTTCAATTGTTCTTAGATGACCAGCAGGGTATAATAATAATAATAATCACAGTGGTTGTAGAGGGTGCAACAGGTCAGCACCTCAGGAGTAAATGTCAGTTGTCTTTTCATAGCCGAGCATTCAGAATTAGAGACAGCAGGTGCGGTAGAGAGAGAGAGTTGAAAACAGCAGGTCCGATACAAGGTCAGGGTTCCATAGCCACATGCAGAACAGTTGAAAATGGAACAGCAACACGACCAGGTGGACTGGAGACAGCAAGGAGTCATCAAGCCAGGGTGTCCTGAGGCATGGTTCTAGGGCTCAGGTCCTCTGGGAGGGGAGGGAGAAAGAGAATTAGATGGAGCATACTTAAGTTAACACAGGACACCAAATAAGACAGGAGAAATACTCCAGACGTAAGACTGACCCTAGCCCCCCGACACAAACTATTGCAGCATAAATACTGGAGGCTGAGACAGGAGGGGTCGGGAGACACTGTGGCCCCATCCGACAATACCCTCGGACAGGGCCAACCAGGCAGGATATAATCCCACCCACTTTGCCAAAGCACAGCCCCCACACTACTAGAGGGATATCTTAAAACCAGCAACTTACTACCCTGAAACAAGTCTGAGTATAGCCCACGAAGATCTCCCCCACGGCACAAACCCGGGGGGGCGCCAAACCCGGACAGGAAGATCACGTCAGTCGCTCGATGCACTCCTCCTAGGGACGGGATGGAAGAGCACCAGACTCGGCCCCCGTAATAGGGTTAGAGGCAGAGAATCCCGGTGGAGAGGGGAACCGGCCAGGCAGAGACAGCAAGGGCGGTTCGTTGCTCCAGTGCCTTTCCGTTCACCTTCACACCCCTGGGCCAGACTACTCTCAATCATAGGACCTACTGAAGAGATGAGTCTTCAATAGAGACTTACAGGTCGAGACCGAGTCTGCATCTCTCACATGGATAGGCAAACCATTCCATAAAAGTGTAGCTCTATAGGAGAAAGCCCTGCCTCCAGCTGTTTGCATAGAAATTCTAGGGACGATAAGGAGGACTACATCTTGTGACCGTAGCATACGTGTTGGTATGTACGGCAGGACCAAATCAGAGAGATATATCCAAAATGTCCATTTATTTGGCGCGTTTGATCCAGAAAAACAACGGTTCCAACTTGTTCAACGTGACTACAAAATATCTCAAAAGTTACCTGTAAACTTTGCCAAAACATTTCAAACTACTTTTGTAATACAACTTTAGGTATTTTTTAACGTAATTAATCGATAAAATTGAAGACGGGATGATCTGTGTTCAATACAGGAGGAAAACAAACTGTAGCTAGCTTTCTGGTCACGCGCCTCTAACAGTACACTTCAAGTTACCCTCGTTCTGGATGGCCGTACTTCTTCATTACACAATGGAAAAAAACTATTTCTGAAGACTGTTGACATCCAGTGGAAGCGGTAGGAACTGCAAGAAGGTCCCTTAGAAATCTGGATTCCCAATGAAAATCCCATTGAAAAGAGAGTGACCTCAACAACAAAAAATTCTGAATGGTTTGTCCTCGGGGTTTCGCTTGCAAAATAAGTTCTGTTAAACTCACAGACATGATTCAAACAGTTTTAGGAACTTCAGAGTGTTTTCTATCCAAATATACTAATAATATGCATATCTTATCTTCTGGGGATGAGTAGCTGGCAGTTGAATTTGGGTATGCTTTTCATCCAAACGTGAAAATGCTGCCCCCTATCCTAGAGAAGTTAAAGAGGAGTCTGTAATTTTTCCCCCTAATGACCATGATAGTTCATGAAATTATCACTGCTGAAGTGAAAGCCATCCTCTCTTGGGAAATGCTTTTTAGTTAGATTAGCGACAGTATCAAAGATAAATGTTGCATTATTCTTATTCTCCTCAATTAAGTTGGAAAAATAGGATGATTGAGCAGCAGTGAGGGCTCTTCGATATTGTACAGTACTGTCTTTCCAAGCTAGTCGGAAGACTTCCAGTTTGGTGGACCACCATTTCTGTTCCAGTTTTCTGGAAGCTTGCTTCAGGGTTCAGGTATTTTCTGTTTACCAGGGAGCTAGTTTCTTATGACAAATGTTTGTTGTTTATATGGGTGCGACTGCATCTAGGGTATTACGCAAGGTTAAATTTAGTTCCTCAGTTAGGTGGTTAACCGATTTTTGTACTCCGACGTCCTTGGGTAGGTGGAGGGAGTCTGGAAGGGCATCTAGGAATCTTTGGGTTGTCCGGGCATTTAAAGCAAGGCTTTTGATGATCCTTGGATGTGGTCTGAGCAGATTATTTGTTGCGATTGTAAACATAATAAATTGGTGGTCCGATAGTCCAGGATTATGAGGAAAAACATTAAGATCCACAATATTTATTCCACGGGACAAAACTAGGTCCAGAGTATGACTGTGGCAGTGAGTAGGTCCGGAGACATGTTGGACAAAACCCACTCGAGTCGATGATGGCTCCGAAAGCAATTTGGAGTGGGTCTGTGGACTTTTCCATGTGAATATCAAAGTCTCAAAAAATGTGAATATTATCTGCCATGACTACAAGGTCCGATAGGAATTCAGGGAACTCGATAAGTAACGCTGTATACGGCCCAGGAGGCCTGTAAACAGTAGCTATAAAAAGTGATTGAGTAGGCTGCATAGATTTCATGACTAGAAACTCAAAGATGAAAACAGTCTTTTTAAATTTTTTGTTGTAAATTGTAATTTGCTATTGTAAGTGTTAGCAACACCTCCACCTTTGCGGGGTATATGGTCAGTAGTGTAACCAGGAGGAGAGGCCTAATTTAAACACAGTAAATTCATCAGGCTTAAGCCATGTTTCAGTCAGGCCGATCACATCAAGATTATGATCAGTGATTCGTTCATTGACTATAACTGCCTTGGAAGTGAGGGATCTAACATTTAGTAGCCCTATTTTGAGCCACATATGACTCCAACACCCTCATTAAGTTTGCAGAAGACACAACGGTGGTAGGCCTGGTAACCGACGACGATGAGACAGCCTATAGGGAGGAGGTCAGAGACCTGGCAGTGTGGTGCCAGGACAACAACCTCTCCCTCAACGTGAGCAAGACAAAGGAGCTGATCGTGGACTACAGGAAACAGAGGACAGAGCACGTCCCCATTCACATTGATAGGGCTGAAGTGGAGCGGGTCGAGAGCTTCAAGTTCCTTGGTGTCCACATCACTAAGGACCTTTCATGGTCCAAATACACCAAGACAGTCGTGAAGAGGGCACGACAATGCCCCCTCTGGAGGGTGAAAAGATTTGGCATGGTACCTCATATCCTCAAATTTATACAGCTGCACCATCGAGAGCAACCTGACTTGTTGCGTCACCACTTGGTATTGCAACTGCTTGGCATCCGACCGCAAGGCACTACAGATGGTAATGCATACAGCCTAGTGCATCTCTGGGGCCGAGCTTCCTGTCATCCAGGACCATACCAGGCGGTGTCAGAGGAAGGGCCATCCAGTACCTGAGCTCCAAGTCTGGGACCAAAAGGCTCCTTAACTGCTTCTACCCTCAAGCCAAAAGACTGCTGAACGGTTAATCAAGTGGCTACCCAGACTATTTGCATTGACCCTCTTATTTGTATTGTTATTTATAATTCTTTGCACTGATTCTCTTGCACAGGCTCTGTGCACACTTACTGGACTCTAACCACACGCTGACATACTACACTGACACTCCAACGGACACACACACAAAACACACACGGACACACACACACACACACAAAACACACATGCATATTGACGCCAGACACACATTCATTCACCTTCCTTCCTTACACTCTTTACATACTCTCTTGCTACTCTGTTTACTATCTATGTATTGTCACTTCACCCGTACCCCTCCACATTGACTCGGTACCGGTACACATTGTATATAGCCTCATTATAGTTATTTTGTTTTAATATTTTTCCTTTAGTTTATTTAGCAAATGTTTTACTTTTTTTAAACTCTGCGTTGTTGGTTAAAGGCTCGTAAGTAAGCATTTCACGGTAAAGTCTACTTTACCTGTTGTATTTGGCGCATGTGACATACAATTTGATTTGAAATGTTTTTTTTAACAAGATCCACCGTGTTTTCCACAGTTTCAACCTTTTTGTTGAACTTCTTTTTTCAACTTTATCATCGCAGTGAGGCCAAACATTGTAGCCTAAAGCATGATACTGTTTTCATGATAAGTGTTTGTGATTTTCAATTACGTTTGCATTGATGTCAGAGTGATTTGAAGGACAATGGAGCGCTGAGTAGCAGCCCATCCGTGACCTGACGGTCGTCAGCGAGTTGGGTACTAGCAACACATCAGCCCCATTCATGTACAGAGCGCATAGGAGGATATTACTGTGACTCAACGGTCCCATGGAATTTGACTGCGGTCATAACTGCCGGTCACCACAACAGCTCGATGCACTACCCTCTGGAGAGAGAGCCCTGCGGTTTCAGGCAGTGCAGTTGCCGTACCATGCAGTAATCCAGCCTGACAGGATGCTCTCTGGTGCATCTGTAGACGTTTGTGAGGTCCGAACTGAAAGACATAGGAGCAGGTTAAGGGTTATGCATAGTACCTTGTATTAGTGTTCACAGCCACTCATCCAGTTAAACGACCTGACCCGATGGAGGCTAAATAGACTGGAATGCAGCTCTACGGCTCATGTTCTTCCCTCATGTTCTCATAATGATATGGACAGGGTGGCCATTTTCAGTAGAGGTGGTTGAGGTTTGCCTACGCTTTCCAAACCCTGCCTATTCTCCAGTCACCCCAGTGCTGGTCTTCCCCATATGATCTGGTTGAAGGCATGAAGAGCGTGGGATTGATACTGGGGTATATACTGGTATATTCACTACGGAGTCCAAGTTTATTAATAGACTGAAACTAGAGGATGCCAGCAGTACGCGCCAGCAGCCAAAGCCTATGACCAATGGGACCCACACCTGCTGGCACAACCATCAGGGGAAAACATGGCCTTCCAAGGCAGTCAGCAGTTCTTTGGACCACTGCTCTGGAATAAGCTGGACATATCCACACGACAGCTAGCTAGCATGTCTGCCTTCAAAAGAACTGTACACATATCTAGTAGGATATGTGAGCGTCATTTTGTATGTACGCTACCGCGTATGATGTGTGTTGTTTTTATCGAGTCAACTTTTATGTGATGTGTATGTTTTTATTAATTAAACGGAACCCAGGACTCCCTAAAAAAACAGTGGCAGTTGTTAGTGGACTATCCTGGCTAAATAAAATGAAAATGTATTCGAAAACTGGCCCAGTACCCCTCACCATCGCCGGCGGACACAAACAAGATATGCCATTTTCACACTTTGAGTTGTACAGTGCCAGTCAAAAGTTTGCACACACCTACTCATTTAAAGGTTTTTCTTTATTTTTACTATTTTTCTACATTGTTGAATATTAGTGAAGACATCAAAACGATGAAATAACATTGAATCATGTAGTAAACAAAAAAGTGTTAATCAAATCAAAATATATTTGAGATTTTTCAAAGTAGCCACCCTTTGCCTTGACAGCTTTGCACAATTTTGGCATTCTCTCAACCAACTTCACCTGGAATGTTTTTCAACAATCTTGAAGGAGTTCCCACATATGCTGAGCACTTGTTGGCTGCTTTTCCTTCACTCTGCAGTACATCTCATCCCAAACCATCTCAATTGGGTTGAGGTCGGGTGATTGTGGAGGCCAGGCCATCTGATGCAGCACTCCATCACTCTCCTCCTTGGTCAAATAGCCCTTACACAGCCTGGAGGTGTGTTGGGTCATTGTCCTGTTGAAAAACAAATAATCCCACTAAGCGCAAACCAGATGGGATGGCGTATCGCTGCAGAATGCTGTGGTAGCCATGCTGGTTAAATGTGCCTTGAATTCTAAATAAATCACAGTGTCACCAGCAAAGCACCCCCACAACATCACACTTCATCGTCCATGCTTCACAGTGGGAACCACACATGCGAAATTCATCCGTTAACGTGCTCTGCGTCTCACAAAGATACGGCAGTTGGAACCAAAAATCTCAAATTTGTACTCATCAGACCAAAGGACAGATTTCCACCGGTCTAATGTCCATTGCTCATGTTTCTTGGCCCAAGCAAGTCTCTTCTTCGTATTGGTGTCCTTTAGTAGTGATTTCTTTGCAGCAATTTGACCATGAAGGCCTGATTCATGCAGTCTCTTCTGAACAGTTGTTGAGATGTCTGTTACTTGAACTCTGAAGCATTTATTTGGACTGCAATTTCTGAGGCTAGTAACTCTAATGAACTTATCCTCTGCAGCAGAGGTAACTCTGGGTCTTCCTTTTCTGTGGCGGTGCCAGTTTCATAACGCTTGATTTTTATTGCGACTTCACTTGAATAACTTTTAAAGTTCTTGAAATTTTCCGGAATGACTGACCATGTCTTAAAGGCTTTAACCAAATAGGACTATCTTCTGTATACTACCCCTACCTTGTCACAACACAATTGATTGGCCCCAACTCATTAAGAAAGAATGTCCACAAATGAACTTATTTGTCACAGCTGTTAATTCAAATGTATTCCAGGTGACTACCTCATGAAGCTGGTTGAGAGAATGCCAAGAGTGTGCAAAACTGTCAAGGCAAAGGGTGGCTACTTTGAAGAATCTCAAATATAAGATATTTAACACTTTTGTTCACTACATGATTCCATATGTGTAATTTCATAGTTTTGATGTCTTCACTATTATTCTACAATGTAGAACATAGTACAAATAAAGAAAAACCCTGGAATGAGGTGTCAACTTTTGACCGGTACTGTATATAAAACACCATTTGGTGTGAACCATGACGGGTAGAGGTACTGGTGTGTACACTTTATTACATTTTATAGCAGGACAGTTGTGTGAAGGATGTTTTATCTAATGGCATCTTCAGGACATATTGTTACACACAGACTCTTTAAGATTGAAAGAGTTGTGTTTTTAATCCTTAGATAGGATTTTGATTTGCTTCCTTGTTTTTTGTTGTTCCACAGGCAGGTGTGAAGGGGACTTTAGGTCGCCTAGTTGGAATATTTGAGGTGAGTTTATGTTATGACATGCTTAGGCATGCTAAAGCTTGTTTGGGAGTGGAGAGAAAATATGGACTTTGTTCTGAAAAAAATAAATACAGGTCAAAACTGTCTATCTTACAGAACCGAGAGAGGAAACACAGAACCTACGTCTACATTCTTGTCGTAACTGAGGTCCTGGAGGATTGGGAGGACTCAGTGAACATTGGTGAGTGGCTTTCATTTCAATCTGATTTATACTACATTGTTTGAATTCTGGTTATAGATGCCTCTCATGTCTGTCTTTCTAAGCTTGTGCCACAATGGTGTCTGTTCTTGTTCCTTTTAACAGGGAGAAAAAGGGATTGGTTTAAAATAGACGATGCAATACAAGTGTTGCAGTGTCACAAGCCTGTGCAGGCCACATACTTCGAGCCTCTCAAGGATGGTTGCCTGACCAGCAACGGGACGCCCCTGGTGGCCACGATAGGCGGCGACCTCTCCCCCACCTACAACATCAGCCAGAGCTCCGTGTCGGGTATCAGATAACTAAAACACAACCCCAGGAGCTCTTGCCACCACTCTCCCTCTTACTTCTTTTTTTTTTTTGGTCTCAAAATAACATGGTTTGCTTTGCCAACTCATTTGTGCCAGATTTGTGGTGCAGACTTGACAAGTGTTGAGTGAAGATTCTGAAACAATTTGGAAATGTCATTTTTGACCCCTTGTTTGTTTCGTTTTATTGAAAATGTCATGAAGCATCCCTCACTCCCTCATTCTCCTACCTTGAACACACCCTTAGCGTGGTGTTTATTGAATGCAAGAACTACTTTTCACTGTTGTGATGTAAAAGTGTATACTTAGTGCTTAAGCGCAATGCTTTCAGTGGTCTTTTTAATGTCTCCTCTTTTGGTTATTGTCTGTGTATGATTGTGCCCAAGAGTGTGTTTTCCCTCTGTTAAGGATAGGAAATGTTCTGTGCATCTGAATAGACAGTTGTAGGAAGTGACTTGTTTTGCATGATCGCTGGCTACGTTTTGCACATTGGGGTCACCTGATATAGATTGTGCAGCAGATAGTCTTTGGTGGTAACTAAGTTCTTTTGAATTCTCATTTAGCTCCGCATTGTGGTTCTTGGTATTAATATCTTGCAGGTTTCATCAGAAAGACGAGGGCCTTTTCCCCATTTGACCCGATCGTCAAGTAGCCTATACATTTTCCCTTAGTCTGGAAGCTAGCTAGCCATTTCAATATTCACTTCTAGGCAGAGAATAAAATATAGAAAGAATGGCTACTCAACTAAATATGTAGCACAGTCCCCATTTTGGTGAGTTAGCATTGAGAGTTTACCCTGGTGTTTTACCCAATAGACTGAGACCCTTTCGTTCTCCACAGTGTCTTTACCTACTTAACGGTCTAGTAGGTTGTTAGTAGTGGTTCACTACAGACGCCGAAACAGTAAGCCGACCAAAATGTATCAGTTTATTTATTTAGAATTGCATGGTGTGAACAACTGCAGTCTCCATCCATTTATTTTGTGACAATTGCCTTCACCCAACACACACACCACCTTTTTATCACATTTTCAGATTCTCACCCCTTACTTTAACCTCTGTTTTATATCAGATGTTTACATTGCGTTCATAACATTTATTTTTCACTTAAACAAGCACTAATAGACATGTATATTTCAATAATGTAGAATCTTTTCGGGGGGGGGGCTTTTCAGTAAAAATGTTTTACCCTTTTTAGTATTGAATCTGCATCCCCAAAACAAACACCTGCTTGATATTGAAAGTAATTTAATCTAAAATGCTGTCTTTGGCTAGATGCAGAACAAACAAACAAGCCTTGTACAGTTTGAGACCTTGTTTTTAACATGTAAAAATGCTTTGAATACTATTTTTTTTCTTTTTCTTAAACGTCTGGCAAATCTCTAGCCAACCTGCTATACTTGCCTTAGATGTGGCATGGAGCAGCTGGCTCAATACTGTGAAACTGGAGGCCCTGTAGATAGCATGTAAGACGTTTTATTGTAAATTGTTTATTTCTGTATAGATCAAAGGTGAGTACAAATGACAAAACAGTTCCTCTGATGCATTTGTGAGGGCTATATTTTGCTCAGCCATGGCGGTAGAGTTGACTCGATCCCTAAACAAAGGGTGGCGTTGGCTTTGTAAGGTTTGTTGACGAGTTGCTTTGATACACAGTACATGTTAAGGCTAAAGAACAAGTAAATGTTGCTAGCTTTGTATTGGGGGGGTGAAGAGAAGACCCCATTTATCATGGATGATATTAGCAGCAGAGATGCCTCAGATGTTCTACAAAGACCAAGAGGCTGAGGTGTAATAAAGTGAAGTCCATGGTTGAATTGTTAACATACAAAAATGAGGGTTTCCACTGGGCTGAATGCTGTTTCCAGACCACTACCATAGAACATTTATGTCATTATCCTAGTCTTCTGACAGAACCAACTCTTTTATATGTAACATCTCCCTATTATCTCTTCTGCCCTGTCATTGTTTCAGTAGCTCATCATTCGCCCTCCAAAATGAGCATTATATACACTCAGTGGTCAGTTTATTAGGTACACCAATCCATTCCCGAAAATAGTTAGCTCCTCCAGTGTGTCACGTGGCCGTGGCTTGCTATAAAAAGGAGGCATCCAGTTACCGGATGGGCTAATGCAGCAGACGACCACACCGGGTTCCACTCCTATCAGCTAAAAACAAGAAGCGTCTCCAGTGTGCACGCAATCACCAACATCACCTGGTCAAACGAATCCCAGTTCCTGTTGAGTCATGCTGATGGCAGTCAGGATTTTACATAAGCAGCATGGGGCAATGGTGTGGGGGATGTTTTCCTTGCACACGGGAGGTCCCTTGTTACCAATTGAGCAACGTTTCCATGCACTGAAGAATTCAGGTTGTTCTGGAGGCAAAGGGGGTCCGATCCGGTACTAGATGGGTGCACCTAATAACTGGCAGCCGAGTGTACGTTATCCCTAATCCCAGACTCAAGGTCTATTCTATAATGTAAGGGTTGAACTAAATTGGTGAGTGGATTACTGATATCAATAGAAATTCTACTTTGAACCATTTATTGCTTTTTATAAACTAGGTGGTTCAAGCCCTGAATGCGGATTGGCTGACAGCTGTGTTATACCAGATTGTATTCCACAGGTACAAAACATTTAATTTAACTGCTCTAATTACATTGGTAGCCAGTTTATAATAGCAATAAGGTAACTTGTGGTTTGTGATATGGCCAATATACTACGGCTAAGGACTGTGTCATCACTCCGCATTGCGCCGTGCGTTTAAGAACAGCCCTTAGCCGTGGTATATTGGCCATATACCACACCCCCTCTGGCCTTATTGCTTCATTACATGAGCTGCATCGAAAGGTGTGGGGGGCTAAGTCTTGGAACTGTCTAGTGGAAACCAATTTTTCCAATACCACCTTAGCCCCACAGAGCAGAATACATTTAGGCCTATTATTGAATTTTGTGGTCAGCCTCCCTTAATCCACCATTTTCTTTATATGATAATGAGCGATCAAATTAGAGAAGGAATTGTAAAATCTCTAAAGTGAAGGGGTTCTATTCAAAATGGGCACACGCGAGGGCAATGAATGTGGATATCCATATGTAACAGCCAATGAATGACCACTTGTTCTTTAACCTGTTTGTACTTTGTCGATGTTCTTGTGTTCCTGACAAGATACCTTGTACATACTAGCTAAAGCAGCACTTATAGCTAGATAAACATTATGCTTTAGTCAATAAGTGTATTTTTCCCCTTCCATCTAATACATAGTTCTGTTAACTCCTTTTGTTAATACAATGAAAGTTGGAAGTGGAGGGGTTTAAGAACTCAATACTTCTCATTATTAGGAAAGGGATAAGTACTGTATAAATATACCCTGCTTGAGTCCTTTAAGAAATGCATTTCTCTCTTCCTTAGGACAATTTCACACAGCACGCAGTGAAAGCCGGAAGGAGTGGATGTAGGCATTTTAAAAAGATCAAACGCAGCCTCTGCTCAGATAGGCCTCCTTGGTCCTTCACCGGAGTGATGTAAAACTTGCCCATATCACACCTAGTGGTCAGGCAGTATTCTGCAACGCATGTGAAACGGTTTTGCCTCAGTCAGTGAATGTCCAGTTGAGGATTCTTGCATTCTCAGCAGTATTTGTTTCATGGCATTGCATTTGGATAGTGACTACTCTGACAGCTTGATTATTTTTCTATTGGATCGTCCTGTAGTAGGAGTGATACTCCCTTGCTATATACAAATTGATAAGGCAAAGTCACAATCAGATGGGATTCGGTGAAGAAAGCTATTTAGGCTACCTAAAATATAAGTGTGCATTTCCCCAAGCACAAGCCCTTGACCTTCCCTACATATTTGTAGTAATTGTTTTCTCCAAGGTGTACGTCACTGGAATATTTACTATTGTCATTTGGGACTGTGAAAAACCAGTGAGAAGACTGAAGATTGTAATATAAAATGTGCCAACAAATAAACACCAGTATTTCAGATCTGGATTCCATTTTCCTTTTTTTAAATCATTGTAACAAAGTGTCTAGCTACTTAGTAAATACAGGTATTAAGTAGAATACTATAGGTTGTTGATAAACCCCTGACTAAAGAAAGGACTGTACTTTGAATAACCTCTGCCACGCTTCAGCTAGTATAATTACTGTAGTGTGCAAATGAATAACTCCACAGTCCACACAAACATTGGAAAGAATGCTACATTCATCCAGAATGGTCCATATTTAAAGTACTGACAAATAAAAAGGACAAAGTTGTGTTGTGTGTTTATTGTAAAGTAATGATAGACATTTACTCCTGAGGAGGCTGCTGTCCTCGGCCACGTCCAAATCCACCCCTCTGAAAACAAAGAACAGGATAAGCTTCCACATCACAAGATAGTTGGTCAGCAAAACGAGTGTCATATGGTTGTTTCCAATTCATGTCCCAAATTTGTCAACCCGACTAACTACTCAATGCGTTAGAACAGTGTGTCTGGCTGCCCAATGTATGTTCTTTTTCACAATAGCGTTTAACCAATTACAATTGCTCGTGGCAATGACATCTTGTTGAGTCTCAACTTAAATGCACACAAATAAGGCTTTGAATTGCCTATTCTAGTGCCATATAGATGTACAGTATACAACCTTTCAATGGTAGGCTATACAATAAACAATCATTTATGACCATTTATTATTCAGACTTGTCATGGTAACCGGTATACTGAGTCGGTCCCCAGGAACAGAGTTGAGCACCTGCTTCAGACTACATTACCATTAGGCAATACAGTACTTACAAATTGGAACTCTGTGGCTGAACCAGCACCTGCCTCTGCTTTCTTGTCTCCACCAGCTGTAAAGAAAATAACAGATTGTAATCAAAACATATTCCAAAACGATTTAGTTATCGACATTTTCCTTCATTCATCACCATTCATACTAGTCACAAAGGCTGAGGAATAAGTCATTACCAATAACAAATGTGCTCACCAACTACTGGATCTCAAGGCAGATATTTGGAGCTACAAAGCACACTAGTCAGCAGATAGTGAAATTCCCAGTTGGTTGAAAGCGATGGTTAGGATTAGAGGGATTCTGTAAAACTATACATACGCGGTGCAGCAGATCTTCTGTAATTGTCTCTATCACCCCCATCACGGTTGAAGCGGGCAGGCCTCTCTCCCCTCTCTCCCTCCATACCTGGAAAATAAAAGACAACGCTCAGCTGGGTGGAATGTCAGACTCAAAATCACAGGAAGGAACATCAGGTTTGGGTCCAATCAGCACCTATGACTATACAGTACAAAATCCGATAGTTCTCACTGTCCAGCTCCTGAGGGATGCAGTGTATGCAGACATGTTCCAGCCCGGCTCTAAACCAACTCATTCAAACAATCAAGGTCTAAATCAAAGACCACGATTAGTTGAATCAGTTAGTACAGGACTGGTACTAAAGCCAGCACACTGCAGCTCCCCAGGACTGGAGTCACCCAGACCTGTTGAAGTAGGGCCTCATTAGGAGCAGTAATACCCCATTCACATACTATGCTGGTTTGGTTACTTTATTTTCATATAGTCTTTTCCAGCAAACGAGGTGGATATGTAAACTGAATCTGACCAATGAATACACCCCAGATATGGATCATCTCATCGCTGTAGCCTATGACACAAACACCTCATTCAACTCATTGAGGGCTTGATGAGTAGTTGAATCAGGTGTGCTTGTCTAGGGTTACAATAAACATGTGTACTGGTGGCGGTACTCCGGGACCAGGGTTTGAACACAGCGCCAGGTAGCATTAGCTAACGCTAGTCAGCCGTATATGCGCCAAACCGCCCGTATTTTTCATCCTATAGCTTGTTTTTAAATAGTAAACCATTTCCCCCCCCCATCACTTTTATTGCCATGACTGATCAGAAATTATCAAGCCCATGTCTTTCTGTTATCAAGCCCATGTCTTTCTGAAGCAGACATTGGCAGCAATATGTTTGAAACATCAAATCGCAGTATCGAAGTGTAATACATATAGGAAGTGAGAATCGCAAAACATATTATATAGGCAACTAAGTATCGTGAGGTCCCTGGCAATTCCCAAGCCTAATGTGTAACCAGTCCAGGACAGTGCAGATCATTAGTGTGAAAATGGTTAGACTATAAGTGGACGTACCCTTGGGCCGGGGCCTCGCGGTCTCAGGACGCATCTGGCGGCGCAGGGTGGCGGGAACAATCTCAGGTGGAAGGTGCAGGAAGTCTCTCAGGTACTGGATACCTTCATTGGTGAGGTACCAGTAAAAATGGCGCCAGGCAAATTGCTCCTTGACATACCCAAGTGACTTCAAGGACTGAAAAACAAACATGAAAAAATATTTTAGTTTTTTAAATATAAAGACAACCCCAAAATCCAACAGTCATGACATGCTAGGGAAACATTTTCCGTAACCCAACTGTGTGCAAGTCTGAAAATCCACATCAGTGGTGTATTCATTAGTCAGAATCCGTTGAAAAATGTTTAGCAACAGAAAACGGAGTCTACAACCCACACAAGTTGCTCAGGTAGTGCAGCTCATCCAGGATGGCACATCAATGCGAGCTGTGGCAAGAAGGTTTGCTGTGTCTGTCAGCGTAGTGTCCAGAGCATGGAGGCGCTTCCAGGAGACAGGCCAGTACATCAGGAGACGTGGAGGAGGCCGTAGGAGGGCAACAACCCAGCAGCAGGACCGCTACCTCCGCCTTTGTGCAAGGAGGAGCACTGCCAGAGCCCTGCAAAATGACCTCCAGCAGGCCACAAATGTGCATGTGTCTGCTCAAACGGTCAGAAACAGACTCCATGAGGGTGGTATGAGGGCCCGACGTCCACAGGTGGGGGCTGTGCTTACAGCCCAACACCGTGCAGGACGTTTGGCATTTGCCAGAGAACACCAAGATTGGCAAATTCGCCACTGGCGCCCTGTGCTCTTCACAGATGAAAGCAGGTTCACACTGAGCACATGTGACAGAGTCTGGAGACGCCGTGGAGAACGTTCTTCTGCCTGCAACATCCTCCAGCATGACCGGTTTGGCGGTGGGTCAGTCATGGTGTGGGGTGGCATTTCTTTGTGGGGCCGCACAGCCCTCCATGTGCTCACCAGAGGTAGCCTGACTGCCATTAGCTACCGAGATGAGATCCTCAGACCCCTTGTGAGACCATATGCTGACATGCACATTTGTGGCCTGCTGGAGGTCATTTTGCAGGGCTCTGGCAGGGCTCTTGCAGGGCTCTGGAACTGAGAAGTGGTCTGTGGTCACCACCTGCAGAATCACTCCTTTATTGGGGGTGTCTTGCTAATTGCCTATAATTTCCACCTTTTGTCTATTCCATTTGCACAACAGCATGTGAAATTTATTGTCAATCAGTGTTGCTTCCTAAGTGGACAGTTTGATTTCACAGAAGTGTGATTGACTTGGCATTACATTGTGTTGTTTAAGTGTTCCCTTTATTTTTTTGAGCAGTTATATATATATATATATATATATATATATATATATATATATATATAAAGGTGAGGATGTTTGCTACCAAACTATCAATGAGCATAATATCCATCAAGTGGGGCAAGGGTAGGGAAAATAGATTTAACACTAATGCGCATTTTGACTAAGTGACAGCAAACATAGCTTCCCACTGCAAATTGAGGATACAGACACCCACCCGGTGAGAATGGGCAGGGGGGTATTTTCCCAACATCTATTTAGGCATATTAAAAACACTCCAGTTTTTTCCTATCGCGAGTATAATACGATCCGACTGTCAACTGTCACTTTACGGATACGATTATGAGTATGGTCATGACGGCACACCCCTAGAATACCCCAGAGATATGCATAATTTCATCACTGTCACCCTTGAGTCCACGCACATGAAAATTCACCTTGCTCAGGTCATCACATCAACATGTAACAAAAACACCAGAATTCACAGATACAATCCAGTCTTTAATTAACGCAACAGCCACAGTTTAAATGTGGGCATCATGCTACTTGACAATAACTGCACCGGTCTCAAAGGACAGAACCAACATTTAAAAAACTAACAGTAGAATCAATATCTCCTAAAGTTCAAGGGGCTCTCACCAGCATTGCTTTCATCACATGAAGGTTGGGCACGTTCTTGTCGGCCAATTCAGGGTGCTTGGGCAGATGTACATCTTTCTTCGCCACCATGACGCCCTCTTTGAAGAGGAGCTCATAGATGGCAATACGGTTCTTCTTAGGCATCAGCATCTATTCACACAACCGAAAATGAGACAAGCGTTAGCGTCAAATGCAATATAACATGGATGTCCACCTACCCACATACTGGCTAGCTAACAGCCCACTACAAGATTGTAAGGTTACTAACGTCACAAGACTGGGAGTCCTAACTTATGTCAACTAACGTTACCCCAGCCGGTAGGTACGTTAAGCTAGCTAGCTAGCTTCTTCGGAAAACTATGGGCTCATTTCCCAGGTGAGTTAGGTAACGAACATTTTACCAGGCTTCTAGTGTCTAATGATAAAACCACATTTGGAACGACTTCCATCCGGCAGTGGTTACTACCTATCACACTAGCTTTGAAAAATAATTACAAATGAAGTGATACGAGGACATAGCAGGGAAGTCCGTGTATGTAGCTAGACTACCCTGTGTATTTTAACCTACATCTCGAATAATATAAGGCTTTTTGGGGAAATGTTTGGATGTTTATAACAATGACATACACATCTATCTAAAATTGAGAGTAACAGCTTCATTCAATGTAAGATGTCTTAGATTTATTCAGATTATCTTTGCTAGGCATTTGCCTACCTTGCCACTTGCTAGGGGACCGGAACCGGAAGGAACGACGGAAGGCGTTCAAGAGCATTTACGCCCAGACGTTGGAACTAGCAGCTTTAGCGTCATCTACTGAACTGGCGGGAAAAGTGCAGTAGACTAAATGGAATTGCCTATAGACAGGGAATTATTATTCCGCATCGTCATTTTTGCAAATTAGCCTATGGGTAAAATAGCCATGCACTTTTGTTAATCAAATAAATTAATTGACACATATCTGCAATAGGTATACACTGTCTAAGCTTACACCACTTATCAAAGTGCTTTTCAACCTGAACCACCACTCGTCCTTTTTTGGAAATACGAGCTTATTTAATTTTTTTACGTTAGAAGAAGCTTCAGATACATTTTCCGGTCTTGTGTGGGGATTCAGCCAGCGGAATTTGTACTGGGGTGTTCATTTAAAGACCATAACATTATTCTTCCATTGGACCATCCAGGGCCGGCTCCAGACATAAGCAGTCGCTTAGGGCCCCAGGCTGCTAGGGGGCCCACCCCCCCAAAAAGTTTTTAGGAACTGTCTGGTTCTCAACTTAGAATAGAATAGAGAGTTAGAATAGTAGAATACACAAGGTGTAAGTTCAACATTTGCTTGTGCTTCAGCAGTTTCTCCTGTTTTCAAATCAAATTTTATTGGTCACATACACCACAGGAGGCTGGTGCTGCCTTAATTGGGGAGGACAGGCTTGTGGTAATGGCTGGAGCGGAATAGGTGGAATGGTTACCATGTGTTTGATGCCATTCCATTTGCGTCGTTCCAGCCATTATTATGAGCCGTCCTCCCCTGAGCAGCCTCCATTGACATACATATATTTAGCAGATGTTATTGAAATGCTTGTGTTCCTAGCTCCAACAGTGCAGTAGTATCTAACACTGACAGTCACTCAATTAGCCATGTCAGTTAACATTTTTTTGATTTTTAAATTAGTCTAGCCAATAATCTAAATTTATCGCAATCATGACCGAATACCGACTGGGCACGCAGAGCACATGCCCAGGGGCCCTGACCTCCAGGTGGTCCTCATTGATTTTTGTCGTCACTCTTACTCAGATATCATTAACATGGCAAAATGTGTAAAATTGCAGGAAATTTGCTTTAAAACTGCAAAGATGTCTCTCCACACCATGGAAAAATCAGTAGAACTGCAGAAAACATGCTTTGAAACAGCAAAAACTATATAGTAGAATTGCATGAAATGTGTTAAAAAATTGCAACATTTTCTCTCCTCCACATGGCAAAATGTGTAAAATTGCAGGAAATTAACTTTCAAACATACATTTTTCTATCCGCCATCAAGAGGGGGTCTACACTTTTTGTTGATCTGCTTGGTGGAGGGGTCCCCAACCAAATCTTGTTTAGTGTCCCCAAAAAGCTAGAGCCGGCCCTGGGACCATCCCCCACATGTCGCCTCTTGTCCTGCCGCTTTTTGTGCAGCACAAGGCAAGCCTTCATGCTGTCAATTGACGGAGAAGGGTCTACCTTTTTTTCTAGTTGCTATAACGGGAACTATTTTTATATTTAGGCCAACAGGGGAGTCGGACACATCGCATTGTGTTCTCTGGTATGTTATGCATTTACAGTATATATGCATGCACCATTTCCAGTTTGTTTCAGTAGAAACGGAAAGAATAGGCTAAGAACTGCATCTTTGACTGGTAGGCTACGCAACCCATCATATTCTGCTACCGGGGACAGCGAGACTTTTCAACCCTACAGTTTTTTTGTTGCTTTATTCTTTAGTAGCCTACATTTTATTATAATATACACTACTAGACCAAAAGTATGTGGACACCTGCTCGTTGAACATCTCATTCTAAAATCATGTGCATTAATATGGAGTTGGTCCCCCCTTTGCTGTTATAACAGCCTCCGCTCTTCTGGGAAGGCTTTCCACTAGATGTTGTAACATTGTTGCTGGAACTTGCTTCGATTCAGCCACAAGTTCATTAGTGGGGTCGGGCACTAATTTTGGGCGATTAGGCCTGGCTCGCAGTCGGCGTTCCAAATCATCCCGAAGTTATTCGATGGGGTTGAGGTCAGGGCTCTGTGCAGGCCAGTCAAGTTTTTCCACACAGATCTCAACAAACCATTTCTGTATGGACCTGGCTTTGTGCACGGGGGCATTGTCATGCTGAAACAGGATAGGGCCTTCCCCAGACTGTTGCCACAAAGTTAGAGGCACAGAATATTCTAGAATGTCATTGTATGCTGGAGCGTTAAGATTTTTCTTCACTGGAGCTAAGGGGCATAGCCGGATCCATGAAAAACAGCCCCAGACCATTATTCCTCCTCCACCAAACTTTACAGTTGGCACTATTCATTGTGGCAGGTAGCGTTCTCCTGGTATCCACCAAACCCAGATTCATCACTCCAGAGAACGCATTTCCACTGCTCCAGTGTCCAATGGCAGTGAGCTTTTAATTTAAAAAAAGATTTAACCTTTATTTAACTATGATTTACATCACTCCAGCCGATGCTTGGCATTGCACATGGTGATCTTAGGCTTGTGTGCGGCTGCTCGGCCATGGAACCCCATTTCATGAAGCTCCTGGCAAACAGTTATTGTGCTGACAATCTTTACGTGCTTCAGCACTCGGCGGTCCCATTATGTGGGCTTGTGTGGCCTACCACTTCGCGGCTGAGCCATTGTTGCTCCTAGACATTTCCACTTAACAATAACAGCACTTACAGTTGACCAAATTTGACAAACTGACTTGTTGGAAACGTGGCATCCTATAACAGTGAAGTGGTAGGTCACACAAGCTCACAGAACTGGAACGGCAAGTGCTGGAGCGCGTAGCGCGCAAAAATCGCCTGTCCTCGGTTGCAACACTCACTACCGAGCTCCAAACAGCCTTTGGAAGCAACGTCAGCACGATAACTGTTCGTCGGGAGCTTCATGAAATGGGTTTCCATGGCCGAGCTGCCACACACAAGCCTAAGATCATCATGCGCAATGCCAAGGGTCGGCTGGAGTGGTGTAAAGCTCGCTGCCATTGGACTCTGGAGCAGTGGAAACACATTCTCTGGAGTGATGAATTACGCATCATGGTTCAGGCTCCTTAGTTCCAGTGAAGGGAAATCTTAACGCTACAGCATACAATGACATTCTAGACGTTCCTGTGCTTCCAACATTGTGGCAACAGTTTGGGGAAGGCCCTTTCCTGTTTCAGCATGACAATGCCCCCGTGCACAAAGCGTGGTCCATACAGAAATGGTTTGCCGAGATTGGTGTGGAAGAACTTAACTGGCCTGCACAGTGCCCTGACCTCAACCCCATCAAACACCTTTGGGAAGAATTGGAAAGCCGACTGCAAGCCAGGCCAAATCACCCAAACTTAGTGCCCGACCTCACTAATTCTCTTGTGGCTGAATGGAAGCAAATCCCTGCAGCAATGTTTCAACATCTCATGGAAGCCTTCCCCCCTTTGCTGTTATATGATTTTATCCATCTGTTATACTGCCTTCCACAATGTCTCCACGTAAGGAATGCTTATATAGGACACGAGGCAACTAGAAGAGGGGAGGGTCATATAGAGTGCAGTCTGTCTCGCTCTGTGTGCATGTGTTTGCCTAAGTGCATGCATGTCTCTGCATGCTTCTACGTGTTTGCGTCACATGTGTGTGTGTGTGTGTGTGTGTCTCTGTGTGTGTGTGTGTGTGTCCTGTGTTAGTGTGTCATTTCCTTAAATGGGATGAATGGGGACCAGGACACACATCTGATTTATACACCCCAATTCAGCCGACCACACTGAAGGAGGAATGACATACTGTATAGGCACCATTACTAATGTCATTAATTAGCCCAGATCATTTGGATTTCTCTCCTCCAGATGATTGTGAATCTGCCAGGGGAGGCTATTCCCCATGGAGACATACATGGATTGTTTGCCTCGGTCATTGTAATTCGTCCCTACAAGCCCGCTTGTCAATTGTGCTCGCCACAATCTTAATCCTACGCTAATAGACACTGCATTTTATTTTGCAAAATCACTGGTTTTATCCATTTCCAGATTGTGTAGCCTGAATATGCTTTATTTGGAATAGTAAGTTCAGCAATGCTGTATACAGATTTTCCAGCTTTGTAGTAGGCCTGGATGGAAATAGATTATTTGGATCCATATTAACATATTTGGGTGGCAAAAACAGAATATTCTACTTTCAGTATTGTGTGTGTGAATTTCACATGCATGTTATTCATCTACAAGATACCTTTTTACATGGCTTCTCTATTACTATATCATTAACCACATCCATCTTAATAATATAAACAACAATATCTTCTGTGATATCCATTGGCTTTTTTGGCATCAAAATGGCTTTGATGAAATTGACTAGTAGCTGTCATGTCTTACTTGCTTTAAACTTTTTGCAACATACTGCGTTATACTCCCATGCCCCAACTTCCCACACCCTCTCCTCTATGAGGACTGAAGCTCAAGGGGATTTTCCCCCCTCAACCAACTACACCACTAAATTAAAGGTTGCTCCTAACACGTTCTCCTGTAGGGCTCTCAGTGCTTGATCTGAACCATGGAAATCAAATTACTAGACCAGACAAAGCCCCTCAGACCATGGCAATTTATTCTTTGCTATTCTAATCTAGGTCTATGGTCTGCCTGGTGGTGGAGGCTGAGTGCAAAGTTTAGGATTGAGCTGTTTGGTAATTGGAGATAGTGATAGGATACTCACATGGGACAACTGGAGTGGACCAAGAGAGAGGCTGCATCCTGTGTCCTTAAAGGCGCAGGCCCAATATTTCCCATCGGCTGTGTTATTTTTTTCTTTACATTTGACATTTAAGACATTTAGCAGACGCTCTTATTCAGAGGGAGTTAGAGTGGATTAATCTGAAGGTAGTTAGGTGAGACAACCACATAGCCTCTCAAATTAAATTGTATTTGTCACCAGTGCCAAATACAACAGGTGTAGATCTTACCATGACACTCTTACTTACAATCCCTTAACCAACAATGCAGTTATGAAAAATAAGAGTAAGAAAACATTTACTAAATAAACTAAAGTAAAAGAAATAAAAGTAACAACAAAATGACAAGAACGAGGCTATATACAGGGTACCGGCACCGTGTCACTGTGCGGGGGTACAGGTTAGTCGAGATAATTGAGGTAAAATGTACATGTAGGTAGGGGTAAAGTGACTAGTCATAGTAAGCTATTTCTTCTCTCAATTAAGCAGCTATTAGCAAAGTCAGCGCTAGTTAGAAAAGACAAGTACAAGTGTTAGTTTATTATTATTTGTGTCGTTGTTATGCTCATGTTACTTCAGGTATAATGTTTTGTGGAGGCCCCTACAATTAGTACTTAGAAATTGTTATATAGGTTGTTCCAAGTAAAGCACATCATGTGCTTTCATGAATTTGGTTGAGTCCTTCTCATTCTTTGTTCATTTCTCCTATATACAACAGAACGACCTTTGCAACATGTCCAGACAACATAGGCCAGTCTCATCTGACATCACAGCCAAAACCTTGCCTCTTCCTCTTGGATGAGGAGAGGGCAGACAAGCTGTTGGCAGACTGACAATCTGCATTGATCCCTTCTGACTCTCTTTTCTGCTGTTATCTCCTGTCCGAGGGACAGGCAGACAACGATGGAGAGCGACATTAGAAGAGAGGAGATCAGATGAATCTTTGTAAAGATCCAGGTTGATATTGAGGACGAGAGGGATTAGAGGAGATAGAACTGACGTCTCCGTCTCAGAGATTCATCTATCTGTTTGTTTGTCTGTCTGTCATTTTGTTTTATTATGAAATCCGTCATCCACTCTCTCTTGTCTCCTTAGGTGTGCTCCTTCAGGGGAAGGGATTCTATAGGGCTCAGTCCTTACCTGGGGTTATATGGAAACCTGATTGACCCAGTAGAGAAGGTAAAGGTTTTCACTGATTTCTGATTAGAATAGGGTTGTGACAATGATGGAATTTGGGTTAATGATTAATTGTCATGCAAATAGCCACAGTTATTGTCATTTTTGTCGATTTTTGTTTTTAGCTTGTAATGCATCATAATCCATCTTTAAAAATATACCTGAAGAAATACCTAATAAACGCAACACAGCTTTGGTGACACCCCTGTCTAAAAAAATGTATGGTTTTGACCGCTCGGAAGTATTGGAAATTAAGCTTCTCCTCCCAACCGTGCCGTTCTGCTATTATAATGAACTTTACCCACTTCATGTACAAAATGTATAACTGCTAATGGGTTAACTATATTAACTTGAATATAAAGTTGAATCCACCCTTCTCCTGAAATGAATGTACAAAGGCGATTATGATGATGATTTCTTTCAGTTCACGGTTATTCCATAATTGTCGGTTACACGATTATACAATAATTGTGTCAGCCCTAGATTATGCGCTCAATGCATTCCGCATAAACGTGCTACACTATGAGCATAACGCCCTCTGTATTCTACTGGTTACACTTCCTCCATAGATGCTGGCCTTGAGCTTCTTAAACGCATCCCTCCTTTCTCAAACAAATCACTGGTCAGGCACAATTCGATAGGGAGAAAGCAAGATCTATAGTTAGTCCAAGAAAGGGAGGAAGAATGGATTTCTGGACTATAATAACACGGTATCTGGCTGAAGTGGCGGTGATGGCAGCAGGAAGGCCCAGATCAGGCAGGCCCGGACACCCAAACCAACCAGGCTTGGCAGTAATTGAGAAAAGGGCCTAATAAAGGATCTGATAGAGCCTTATGGGCCTGGTCAAAAGTAGTGAACTGAATAGGAAGCCATTTTGGGATTCAAACAAAGAAGAACCCCTGTGGGTGTTGGCTGCAGGTTTTAACTGTTCATCTATAGTGGTGATTTAGAGTCACCTAGAGGGAGGGGTGGAGGGGGAGGGAATGGCTTTATGTTGCCACAGCAACTGGATTTATTAAAGTTTGGTGCAGTAGACAGAGCTACGGTATTTCCGTGTGTGTGTGTGTGTGCGCGCGTGCATTTGATCGCGAGAGAGGGAGAGAGAGACAAAGAATGAAATACCCTGTAGCAGAGAGCACTTGTTTGATTGTAGACTGCTCCAAGGCCCCGTTTAATCCTCTGAACCCATGTTGGCACGTCGAGCTGGCAGACAGACCCTATAGTCTCATTGTGAGGGTTTGTCACTTTTACAGGGGCCAGTCTCAGTGTAAATGTGCTCTAATCTGTGCCTTAATTGTGCATTGACTCCAGCACCTCTGATAATGTAGATGGTATTTGATTACCTGCATCCTTGAATGGTGTTCCCTCTCACTACGCAGCCAAGAGAGCTCATTCATGACAACACCATCAGAGAATAGCTCTCTCTGTGGATAAACACTGTGAGCAGCTGCAGTGTGTATTTGAGTGACTCATTTTGCCAAGTTGGCACTGTAACCTCTGAAACAATTGGCTGCCTCTCTGCAGAGGTCTGTAGCATTCCTGAGTATGGTTGCTCCAATGGTTGCTCTAGGCCAGGGCGAAGCATCGCCGCAACGTGTTACAGTACGTTTCGACCAGAAGCAGTGTCTCCGCTTGACAACTCCTCGCTCCAAAAGATTGGCCGCTTTATGGGCGTAGACGTGAACCTATTCAAGTAAGTAAGTAAATACATCAAAACATATATATACGTACAGTACCAGTCAAAAGTTTGGACACACCTACTCATTCAATTATTTTTCTTTATTTTTACTATTTTCTACATTGGAGAATAATAGTGAAGACATCACAGCCATCACAGCCAGACATCACAGCCGGCACAGCCAGAAGAGGACTGGCCACCCCTCATAGCCTGGTTCCTCTAGGTTTCTTCCTAGGTTCCAGCCTTTCTGGGGAGTTTTTCCAAGCCACCTCGCGTCTACACCTGCATTGCTTGCCGTTTGGGGTTTTAGGCTGGTTTTCTGTACAGCACTTTGTGACATCAGCTGATGTAAGAAGGGCTTCATAAATACATTTTATTGATAAAAAATAACACATATGGAATCATGTAGTAACCAAAAAAGTGTTAAACAAATCAAAATATATTTTATATTGGAGATTCTTCAAAGTAACAACAGTCTTGAAGGAGTTCCCACATATGCTGAGCACTTGTTGGCTGCTCTGCGGTCCAATTCATCCCTAACCATCTCAATTGAGTTGAGGTCGGGTGATTGTGGAGGCCAGGTCATCTGATGCAGCACTCCATCACTCTCCTTCTTGGTCAAATAGCTCTTACACAGCCTGGAGGTGTGTTTTGGGTCATTGTCCTGTTGAAAAACAAATGATAGTCGCACTAAGCGCAAACCAGATGGGATGGCGAGTCGCTGCAGAATGCTGTGGTAGCCATTGTTACGCACGCCTCTTGGAGGGCACGCAACACCCTGCTACACTCAACTCCCCGTGGAGTGAAAGAGGTATGGGATTGTAGGTGCGGGTAAGGATGACAGAGGCAGAATGTATTACCATTTACAGGGAATTTATTTCCTTCCGCGGTAATTTGGGGAAAAGGGGCGGGACGAAACCAAAGCATAGAAAGTTAAAGAGCTCCCTCTCCTACCTTACCTACCTACCCACAACTTACCTAACTAGCAACAACTGGCGCACTATCCAAAATACAGGGGATGGTCCGCCCAGGTCTTACCTAGCGTGCATAGACATAGTAAATACTACCGGTATATGTATGCCCGCAGGCCTCTTGCCTAAGCACTCCCAAGGTACCTTCCCCAACTAATAACGCACAAACAATTATACGTTTTCATGTCTTTATTGACCACACCGTGTAAACATTCACAGTGCAGGGTGGGAAAAGTATGTGAACCCTTGCATTCAATAACTGGTTGATCCTCCTTTGGCAGCAATAACCTCAACCAAACGTTTTCTGTAGTTGCGGATCAGACCTGCACAACGGTCAGGAGGAATTTTGGACCATTCCTCTTTACAAAACTCTTTCAGTTCAGCAATATTCTTGGGATGTATGGTGTGAACTGCTCTCTTGAGGTCATGCCACAGCATCTCAATCGGGTTGAGGTCAGGACTCTGACTGGGACCACTCCAGAAGGCATATTTTTGGGGGAAATCTGTTAAAGCCATTCTGTTGTTGATTTACTTCTGTGTTTTGGGTTGTTGTCCTATTGCATCACCCAACTTCTGTTGAGCTTCAATTGGCGGACAGATAGCCTAACATTGTCCTGCAAAATGTCTTGATAAACTTGGGAATTCATTTTTCCATCGATGATGGCAAGCTGTCCAGGCCCTGAGGGAGCAAAGCAGCCACAAACCATGAGGCTCCCTCCACCAAACTTTACAGTTGGGATGAGGTTTTGATGTTGGTGTGCTGTGCCTTTTTTGCTCCACACATAGTGTTGTGTGTTCCTTCCAAACAACTCAACTGTAGTTTCATCTGTCAACAGAATATTTTGCCAGTAGCGCTGTGCAACATCCAGGTGCACTTTTGCAAACTTCAGATGTGCAGCAATGGGTTTTTTTGGACAGCAGTGGCTTCTTCCGTGGTGTCCTCCCATGAACACCATTCTTGTTTAGTGCTTTACGTATCATAGACTTGTCAACAGAGATGTTAGCGTGTTCCAGAGATTTCTGTACGTCTTTAACTGACACTCTAGGATTCTTCTTAAACATCATTGAACATTCTGTGTTGTGCTCTTGCAGTCATCTTTGCAGGACGGCCACTCCTAGGGAAAGTAGCAACAGTGCTGAACTTTCTAAATTTATAGACAATTTGTCTTGCCATGGACTGATGAACATCAAGGCTTTTAGAGATACTTATGTAACCCTTTCCAGCTTCATGCAAGTCAACAATTCTTAACCTTAGGTCTTCTGAGATCTCTTTTGTTCGAGGCATGGTTCACATCAGGCAATGCTTCTTGTGAATCGCAAACTCAAATTTTGTGAGTGTTTTTTACAGGCCAAGGCAGCTCTAACCAACATCTCCAATCTCGTCTCAGTGATTGGACTCCAGGTTAGCTGACTCCTGACTCCAGTCAGCTTTTGGAGAAGTCATTAGCCTAGGGGTTCACATACTTTTTCCAACCTACACTGTGAATGTTTAAATGAGGTGCAGAGGATTTGTCCTGAAGGGAAAAGCACTGCATTACCTCCTGGTGCAGCTCCTCATGTTGAAGGTCTGTGGCCTTCTGTGCTTTTTCTCCATCTCATCCAAAGATCTTCTTGGCCAAATGTCAATAATCCCCCAGAAAACTAATACAGTTCAAACAAAAATAAATAATAAACAAACTCTCACGCAACCTCCCTTTTTAACTAAAATGTTAAACACTCCTACAGTGCATTATTAGTTCACCAAAGGCACCGAAGGCACCAAAGGCACCGAACATAAAAGCGAGCGCAGCACAAAGAGAGACATTTTTTCAGTGTAAAGCACTGAAGGAGATAGAAAGAGAGATGGGCTCGGCTGTTGCATCCAGGCTTGCACGTGCACTCGTCCGTCCGACACAATCCTTGGTTGTTTGTTCGACAAAAGCTTGCAACAGTGTTGCTAGTAATCCATGTGATCAGAGGATGGAATGGTTCTAATGCATCAGCAGTAGTGCGATAACGAGGCGATCAAGAAACTTTTAGAAACTAAGCACGTTGAAACTACACAAGACTTCTGCAGAGTTCCACACGCCGTCGAAACTGCCGTGCTAGCCGAGAGCACTTACACAGAGCCAGAAGAGCCATCTTTGTTTCCTCCTTCCTGACTGCTGCTGTGCTCTTAAAGTGGCAAGGTGAAGGCTCCGTGCAGGATTTCGCCAGACCCCCAAGCGATAAGACTGCTAAATAGTTAGTTAAATAGTTAACCAAATAGCTACCAGGACTATCTGCGTTTCCCCTTTTTGACTCATCACATTACTGCTACTGTTAATTAACTGTCACATTATTCCTAGTTGTAAAAAATAATAATAATAATAAATAACAAAACAACCCAAAACACAGAACATAGAACACAGACAACAATCAAAGCTATATACAGGTGTCATCAGATCCGGAGGACATGAGAACAGAATTAGCAGAAGTCCTGGAAAGCTTTTCTGAACACCACGATCTTGAGCTGTGCCTTAGAAGAAGACAGCCCTAATAGTGTCTGGAAGTGTGTTCCACAGCTGCAGAGCTGCGCAACTGAAAGCCCTGTCACCCATAGTTTATAGTCTGCTGAAGGGACACTGACCTGGAGGAGTGAAGGGCAGGAGGGTAGAATGAGGTCCGACAGGTACTTGGGTTCAGAGCTGTGGATAACTTGGTAGGTGTGAAACAGGATTTTGTTGTCGATGCGTGAGCCTATAGGGAGCCAGTGACGGTTGAACAGTACTGGAGTGATCAGGATACTTGCAGAGCACTTCTGCAAATCCTGTAGCCTGTTTAGGCACTTGGCAGATGCGCCAACAAAATGGGCATTACAATAGTCCAGACGGGATGAAATAAAGGTATGGATGAGTTGCTCAGCTGCAGGTTGTGATAGCATAGGTCGTAACCTGGAAACAATCTGTAGATGGGAAAATTTGACTTTAACCTGCAGGACGACCTCCGTCTTTTTGCAGGTTAACTGCAGGAAACTCAACTGCATCCGTGTAGTGGCAGTATTTGTGGAGACATACAGCTGAGTGTCATCCGCATGAAAGTGAAAGCCCAGTCCCTTTTTCCTCAAGATAGTTCCAAGTGGCAGCATGTTGATACAAAACAGTAGTGGCCCCAGGACCGAGCTTTGAGGCGACCCCATGTCGGACCACAACTGTGTCTGACTTACTAGGACCGATAGCTATAAACTGGTAGCAATCTGTGAGATGGGACCTGAACCAGTCCAGTATCTGACAGGCCCAGGAGCTTCTCCATGCGGTCCAGCAGGATGGTGCGGCTGATCGTGTCGAATGCTGCATTGAGGTCCAGCAGTATGAGGATGCTTGCAGCCACAGTCAGCATTCATCAGGAGGTCATTGGTGGCCCTTACCAGGGCAGTCTCGGTGCTGTGTCTAGCTCCGAAACCCGACTGGAAGGGTTCAAGTAGGTTGTGAGTGACCAAATGATTTTGGAGCTGGTTAGAAACAGCACATTCGAGGAGCTTACTCAGGAAGGGTAGGTTGGAAATAGGCTTGTAAACTCAGCAAAAAAAGAAACTCACTGTCAACTGTATTTATTTTCAGCAAACTTAACATGTGTAAATATGTGTATGAACATAACAAGATTCAACGACTGAGACATAAACTGAACAAGTTCCACAGACATGTGACAGTCCGATGATGCTGTGACACACCGCTGTGACACACCGCCCCAGACCATGACGGACTCTCCACCTCCAAATCCAGAGTACAAGCCTCGGTGTAACGTTCATTCCCTCGACGATAAACGCGAATCTGACCATCACCCCTGGTGAGACAAAACCGAGACTTGTCAGTGAAGAGCACTTCTCGCCAGTCCTGTCTGGTCCAGCAACGGTGGGTTTGTGCCCATAGGCGACGTTGTTGCCGGTGATGTCTGGTGAGGACCAGCCTTACAACAGCCTACAAGCCCTCAGTCCAGCCTCTCTCAGCCTATTGGGGACAGTCTGAGCACTGATGGAGGGATTGTGCGTTCCTCGTGTAACTTGGGCAGTTGTTGTTGCCATCCTGTACTTGTCCCGCAGGTGTGATGTTCGGATGTACCGATCCTGTGCAGATGTTGTTACACGTGGTCTGCCACTGCGAGGACGATCAGCTGTCCATCCTGTCTCCCTGTAGCGCTGTCTTAGGCGTCTCACAGTACGGACATTGCAATTTATTGCCTTTGCACATCAGCAGCCCTCATGCCTCCTTGCAGCATGCCAAAGGCACGTTCATGCAGATGAGCAGGGACCCTGGGCATCTATCTTTTGTTATTTTTCAGAGTCAGTAGAAAGGCCTCTTTAGTGTCCTAAGTTTTCATAACTATGACCGTAATTGCCTACCGTCTGTAAGCTGTTAGTGTCTTAACGACCGTTCCACAGGTGCATGTTCATGAATTATTTATGGTTCCTTGAACAAGCATTGCGAAACAGTGTTTAAACCCTTTACAATGAAGATCTGTGAAGTTATTTGGATTTTTACAAATTATCTTTGAAAGACACAGGGTCCTGAAAAGGGGACATTTTTTTGTTGTTGCTGAGTTTAGTTCTAGAGATTGTCAGGGTCAGATCCAGGATTTTTAAGTACTGGTGTGACAGCGGCCAGTTTGAGCTGAAGAGGAACACATCCAGGGTTTTCCAGAGCAGGTAAGCAGGTGGGGATAGTGTCAAGTGTGCAAGTGGTAGGCCTCATTGTTTTAACCAGCTTGGTTACATCCGCTGCAGTTACTGTGGTGAAGGTGGAGAACCTGGGCTCAGGGAGCATAGGACTGGCTATCTCAACTACCAGGCCTGGAGAAGATAGGATGATGTTGTTGATGTTTTACATTTAGCTTTGGAAGAAGCACAGGTATTGATTGCACCGTTCTGGGGAAGCTGAGATAGCAGAATTGTTGAAAGGTTGGAGGAGCTTTGCTCACAGTAAAGAACAACACCTGGGAGTTACCACTGCTGATCAGTTGAGAATAATAGGATGTCCCAGCTGCATTTAATATATACTAGATATATACTTATATGTACATATCTACCTCAATTACCTCGTACCCCTGCACATCAACTCGGTACTGGTACCCCGTGTATATAGCCAAGTTAGCGTTACGCAAGTGTGTATTTATTATGACCTTTTATTTTATTATTATACTACATTTTATTATTTCTCTATTTTTATTTCTCTCTGCATTGTTGAGAAGGGCCGGCAAATAAGCATTTCCCTGTTAGTCTACACCTGTTTTTTTTTTACAAAGCATGTGACAAAAATTAGATTTGATGAGAGCGTCAGAGGGAAACAGGAGCAATTAACGCAGAATTATTTTACAGCAGACACCTCACCAGACCTGCCCTCGTGTCTGTTGGCGCTACTCCCACTATGTTCAGGAATTACAGTCTGGATACATGTGAGCTGATGGGGAGGTCATGTGTCAAGAATAGAAACAAAAATAAAATGCCTGCAGGTGGTATGGTATATTATATGCTGCGCCCAGGTGCTTTGATTACACTGCGCCACAATACACAGACAATGTTTCAGCTCGAATAGCCTTCATTGGGTGGCTTTTACCGTGTGCAGCGTTTACCGTGTGCAAGCTTCCTTTCTTCATTCATCAGTATTTACCCTTGGTCCAGTACACAGTGTGGGAATTTGGGATGTGCACATTTCCACATCCAACAGAAAGAAAATATTGGGGTCAGTCTTGTGCAGTAGCCAGCAGGAGAGAGAAGCCTTTGTGTTTGAAGTGTAGGAGAATTAGTTTGATCCCCTCTCAGTCTGAGTCAGTCGAGCTACACATTCTCTCTATCATTCCCTAAGGTGCTGCCAGAAAGGGAGGGAGGTGTGTGTTGAAAGCAGACTGAGTCTATGAAATGAGGCTGCTGCTGCTTATGTATGCTCTGCTCTAAGGGAAGCTTTTGATGGGTGGGAGTGATTCCGCACCCCCCCCCATTCGATAAACACACACAACCCTCCTGCCGATTGCAATGTGTCCTAAGATCGCCACGTCAGCTTTGATCTGATCCGCTGCTGTTTCCTGCCAGACAACACACTTAACAGGACTCTTCTGTTACCTACACGCATGTCCGGATTTTGTCCGAAAAAAGGTTTATTGCCTATTTCCTTCCTTCAGCCCCTTATTTCCTTCCTTACATTCCTGCCTCCCTCTGTCTCTGCTGCTCCTTTCTCCCTCCTACCTCTTTTTCTCCTGTCCATTTTCTCTCCAGTCCTTTTCCTCTCCATGACAACGGTTCTCCTTGAGACTTCCTAGGAATGTGTCAGACAGACAGGGAGGGAGTGCCCTCACTGGCAGCTGGCTAATTATTGATGGCCTTGCCGGTCTTCATGAGGATGTGTCAAAGTTCAGTCGGTGTGTATGTGTGTGTTTTTGTGTGTTTGTGTGTGTGTGTGTGTGTGTTGCGCGGGTGCTTAGACAACAGGGTGTGTCGTCTCCTTCAGGTGCATAGCTGTGCTAGTTGCTTCTAGCCTCTAACACTGTCCGTCTCGAGTGACACATCTCGCAAGTTTGGACACAGATCGTTCCGAGTGTTGCTCACAAGGACTTAGCCAGCACACACAGACAAGAGTGACCAGGTACAGTACTGTTGTTATGTTACTTTAAAATACACAATATAGATCAATATATACTTTCTGAAATATTTACCGTTTTAATAACCTAGTCTACATACACATCATGTAGAATGTTAGAAAAATCAGGGTTCTTTAGAGAACTGTACGCATGATTCAGTGGAGGCTGCCGAGGGGAGAACGGCGCATAATGACTGGAACAGGGCAAATGAAATGGCATCAAACCATGTGTTTGATGCATTTCATACCTTTCCACTAATTCTGCTCTAGCCATTACCACAAGCCTGTCCACCCCAATTAAGGTGCCACTAGCCTCCTGTGTTGTGATTTGTTGATTATGTGAACAATACTCCTCCACTGGATTAATGTATTAAGATCACTGCAGATAGTCAAACAGGACGTTGGGCCTTTGGATAACATGTTGATCTATCAATTCTCAAAAAAAAAGGGTACACTGGTTTAACTTGAACTGCTTGCGCTCTTGAAATCGATCCTGAGTGTATGGGTGTTAGAGGGGGTTGTTCTCGGATACCTTGGATACACAGGTGTTGCTGAGCAAATAGATGTCGTAATTTATGTACCTATGATGTCACCACAATAGCGAAGTGTGTATGGTTGTTTTGTGGATTTACTGCACTTTGTTATGCTCTTGTCCTTTTCTCTCATGGCCGTATTGAATCATTGAGCCCCTCTGCCCTTTCATGACACCAGGTGTCCCCTCTCTCTCTCTCGCTCTCTCTCGCTCTCTCTCTCTCTCTCTCTCTCTCGTCCTCTTCCTCTTTCTCTCTCTCTCTCTCTCTCTCTCTCTCTCTCTCTCTCTCTCTCTCTCTCTTCCTCTTTCTCTCTCTCTCTCTCTTTCATTATTTCCAGTGTTACTTCCAGTGCCCATCTTTAGTTTTTGGGTGTTGGCCAAGCATTAGCCTCGTACTAAACATCCTGATCTCACAATCTGTTTTGCTTGCATTCTGTTTCGAAGGGAGGGGCTCAAATGGTTTGAATCCAAGGGACCAGGGATCCAGTCTAGAAGCACGGCTCCCATTGTTTTGCTTCGGTACTGCAGTTGAACTGACGCCCGGCCCAGAACGACAATTTCCGTAGACGGCCACATAGAGAAGTCAGATTAAAAAATCCTAATCAAGACACTAGTCATCACCTTTGTGCACAAAACATCCATTGAATTATTCAAATAATTGTCGCTGAGGCTGATTGTTTTTCCATCAATCCCAGTCGAAGATATCAACATTATATATTCATCCAAAGTCTGCCATGTTTTTGGATGATGTCACGACGTCGTCGCTGCTCACACTGCTCCCTGTGTGCACTGAGGGCTAGTGCGCATGTGGTGTTGATCCGTATAAACCGGGTACAACCCGGATATAGACGGTCCACAAAAGTAGATAACCTTGAAAACAACGGTCGGATATATTGGACGCAGTCTCCAGTTAATATTACACCTCAGGGATTGAATCTGGTCGTGGCCAGACTGTATCTATGTAGCAAAACAGAATGTAAGCCTGCGAGATCAGGATGGTTGGTACGAGGCTAAAGCATTCCCATCCCGAGGAGAAATCTGTCAGGAGCAGCTCTGTTGGCTGTTTCCTTCCCTGTTAGTCAACTGTGCAGTCACCTGGAGTGTGACTCACGCTTTTACTCTTATCAATGGTCAACGTATATAAAGATGGCAAAATTCAGATATGACGTCATTGTTTTAGCACTATCCACGAGGATTGGGCGATGTCTGGAATGACTCATCATCCCATCGCTGATATACGATTGTATATGGTATACGATTGCCCACGGGCATTCTTTATACGTTACTAATGTTTTATTGTGGTTTTTATCGAAAGTTTTCTTAAGGTTCTCAAATCAAATCAAATTTGATTGGTTACATACACATTTTTGGCAGATGTTATTGCGGGTGTAGCGAAAGGCTTGTGTTCCTAGCTCCAACAGTGCAGTAACAATATACAACAATACACACAAATCTAAAAAGTTAAATAATGTAACTAAGAAATATAGAAATATTAGGATGAGCAATTTCGAAGTTAGAGTATAAATATGTATATACACTGCTCAAAAAAAATAAAGGGAACACTTAAACAACACAATGTAACTCCAAGTCAATCACACTTCTGTGAAATCAAACTGTCCACTTTGGAAGCAACACTGATTGACAATAAATTTCACATGGACTCATGGAGTCTATTTCTGACCGTTTGAGCAGACACATGCACATTTGTGGCCTGCTGTAGGTCATTTTGCAGGGCTCTGGCAGTGCTCGTCCTTGCACAAAGGCGGAGGTAGCGGTCCTGCTGCTGGGTTGTTGCCCTCCTACGGCCTCCTCCACGTCTCCTCATGTACTGGCCTGTCTCCTGGTAGCGCCTCCATGCTCTGGACACTACACTGACAGACACAGCAAACCTTTTGCCACAGCTCGCATTGATGTGTCATCCTGGATGAAATGCACTACCTGAGCATTTGCACTACCTGGGGCGGCAGGTAGCCTAGTGGTTAGAGGTTTGGACTAGTAACCGCAAGGTTGCAAGTTCAAATCCCCAAGCTGACAAGGTAAAAATCTGTCATTCTGCCCCTGAACAAGGCAGTTAACCCACTGTTCCTAGGCCGTCATTGAAAATAAGAATTTGTTCTTAACAGACTTGCCTGGTTAAATATATATATATCCAATTTGTAAGTCGCTCTGGATAAGAACGTCTGCTAAATGACTTAAATGTAAATGTCTGAGCCACTTGTGTGGGTTGGAGACTCCGTCTCATGCTACTACTAGAGTGAAAGCACCACCAGCATTCAAAAGTGACCAAAACATCAGCCAGGAAGCATAGGAACTGAGAAGTGGTCTGTGGTCACCACCTGCAGAACCATTCCTTTATTGGGGGTGTCTTGCTAATTGCCTATAATTTCCACCTTTTGTCTATTCCATTTGCACAACAGCATGTGAAATTTATTGTCAATCAGTGTTGCTTCCTAAGTTGACAGTTTAATTTCACAGAAGTGTGATTGACATGGAGTTACATTGTGTTGTTTAAGTGTTCCTTTTATTTTTTTGAGCAGTGTATATATGTATATATAAATATACATATATATATATATGGGATGTATAGACAGCATGGACAGTATATGGATAGAATATGTAGAATATTTGAAGAACAGTATATGTTGATTGTGAGGTATTCTAGGTTAGTTGAACAAAAGGACTTGAGTTCCTGTACATTACCACAATCACACCATGAGTAGTTAATCATGAAACATACACCTGAGCCTTTCTTTTTCCCGGAGAACCCAGCTGGCTGTATGGACGGGGACAGTATATCCGGAGAGAGCCATGATTCCGTGAAACAGAGTATATCACAGTCCCTGATGTCTCTCTGGAAGGAGATCCTCGCACTGAGCCCTTCTACTTTATTGTCCAGATGCTGAACATTAGCAAGTAATATACTCAGAAGCGGTAGATGGTATGCACGCCTCCTGAGTCAGATTAAAAGTCCACTCTGAATACCTCTTCTCCATTGGCGGTGTCTTGGAGCAGTCTCTGGGATAAGTGGAATTGGCTTGGGGGGTACGAACAAAGGATTCAATTCAGGAAAGTTGTATTTCTGGTTGAAATGCTGGGGATTTACCGCCGCTCTAATATCCAAAAGTTCTTACTGGCTCTATGTAATAATGCAAAAGACGTTCTGAGCTAATAATGTGAGAAATAACACACAAAGAAATAAAATACAGCAAAGTTGCTTAGGAGCCATGAACAGGGTGACCATGTCTATATCTTATATTCTGAGAACATGACTTTAAATAGAACCATGAGGAAACCTGCAGAAAACGTTATGCTGAAGTGCTGAAATTCCCATAGAAGAACGTTGTTTCTTAACATTCTCTGAACGTTCTGAGAACATGACTTTAACTAGAACCATAAGGAAACCTGTAGAAACCTGCTAAATATGTTAACGAGCGCAAAACGGGGAGAAAACGAATTGCAAAGAAAGGAAATCATGCTCATAACGTTATACATATGTTGGTAGGTGCTACCGAATGTCACTTTTGGTGAGTTTGGACATTTACAAGGGAATGAGAATGAGAGACATTGTGCAAGTGAACAAAATTTTGATGCATGCTTGTCTGAAGGAAGAACAGAACTGGCTCTGAAGCAGCATGTATACACGCTGTGTCTGTGTGGAGTCTGGAGTGGACAAGGCAACATTGCTGCCTGCTCTGTTCGGAGAAGAGGGGGGAGGAGCAGACGATGAGAACAGAGAAGAGGAAAAAACACAAGGAAATCAAGATAGCAGTGGCAGCTGTACAGATAACTCATCCAATGGGCTTTGACTTCTCAAACATGACAGAAAGCTAACACAATATGATGCCTCATCACCATTGTAATTCAACCTCTTACTTAGTTAAGTAGCAAGTTAAACTTAGGGGTCAAGTTAACTTCTTCTGGCTGCAAGCCAGAGGCCGGCCACAATATGACAACAGCCAGCTCAAGTGCAGGGCGCGAAATTCAAAATATATATTTTTTAAATATTTAACTTTCACACATTAACAAGTCCAACACAGCAAATGAAGGTACACATCTTGTGAATCCAGCCAACATGTCCGATTTTTAAAATGTTTTACAGCGAAAACAGCACGTATATTTATGTTAGCTCACCACCAAATACAAAAAAAGGACAGACATTTTTCACAGCACAGGTAGCATGCACAAAGCCAACCTAACTAACCAAGAACCAACCAAACTAACCAACAAACAACTTCATCAGATGACAGTCTTATAACATGTTATTCAATAAATCTATGTTTTGTTTGAAAAATGTGCATATTTCAGGTATAAATCATAGTTTACATTGCAGCTACAATCAGAAATTGCACCGAAAGCAGACAGAATAATTACAGAAACCAACGCCAAATACCTAAATACTCATCATAAAACATTTCTGAAAAATACATAGTGTACAGCAAATAAAAGACAGGCATCTTGTGATTCCAGCCAATATTTCCGATTTATTAAGTGTTTTACAGCGAAAACACAATATAGCGTTATATTAGCTTACCACAATAGCCAGAAACACAAGCCATTTCCCAGCAGCAAAAGTAAGCGATCGTAACAAACCAGTAAAAGATATATAATTTTTGACTAACCTTGATATTCTTCATCAGATGACAGTCCTATAACATCAGGTTATACATACACTTATGTTTTGTTCGAAAATGTGCATATTTAGAGCTGAAATCAGTGGTTATACATTGTGCTAACGTAGCTACTTTTTCTCACTACGTCCGGATTTTTTTCTGACACTTTTTCTGACACACATATTCTGACCAAATAGCTATTCATAAACATAACTAAAAATACATGTTGTATAGGAAATGATAGATCCACTAGTTCTTAATGCAATCGCCGTGTTAGAATTCAAAAAATAACTTCATTACGACATACAGCTTCGGTATAGCTAGAGAGTACCCAAAAGCTGGGCGCCAACGACAATTTCACATGTACGACAGATATATGAAATAGCATCATAAAATGTTTCCTACTTTTGCTGATCTTTCATCAGAATGTTGGACAAGGGGTCCTTTGTCGGGAACAATCGTTGTTTGGATTTAGAACGTCCTTTTTCCCTCTCGATTTAGCAAGCACACTAGCCATGTGGCACGAAGCTCTCCATGTCAACAAACGGAAGAGAACGGAACACGGCAAAAATTTCAATAATCTGATTAAACTATATTGAAAAAACATACTTTACGATGATATGGTCACATGTATCAAATAAAATCAAAGCCGGAGATAGTAGTTGCCTATAACGACAGCTTTTCATAAGGCAATCCCCGGTTCCTTCTCGCGCCTTCCTGAAAACAGGAAATCGGTGACACGTCATTCCAAGAGGATTTATTCCAACTCAGACCAAGATAAACACCTCATTTCTTCTCTCACAGCCTCTTGACATCCAGGGGAAGGTGTATGACGTGCATATATACTAATACGTATCATGCCCATTTATAGGCAGGACCTAGAAGAGAGCATCGATTTCAGATTTTCCACTTCCTGGTCAGGAAGTTTGTGCCAAATGAGTTCTGTTTTACTCACAGATATAATTCAAACGGTTTTAGAAACTAGAGAGTGTTTTCTATCCAATAGTAATAATAATATGCATATTGTACGAGCAAGAATTGAGTATGAGGCCGTTTGAAATGGGCACATTTTATCTGGCTACTCAATACTGCCCCTGCAGCCCAAACAGGTTAACACAGAATTTTTCACGCAGGAAAAAAAGATAAAACACATAAGAAATATCTTGTTGCATTTTGTAAACGCAGATCTAAAATGCATCTTATTGTAATTTCTGCTCTGCACCAGACACATTTTTTGCTTCAGTTGCATTCCAATCAGATGAGAGTTCACGATGGGCATTCTATCAACAGACAGCGCTCTGGCTGACGTGTAGCTACTTTTCTCCAGTATGTTTCTTGGTGTAGCCAGCCTACTTTCCTCCGGTAAAATGCCAGATTCATGTTCAGCAAAACATTAGGAAATGTAGCTGTCTATGTTCTTTCTATAATAAACATTATAAATAGGATGACCATGCTACGTTTTTTGCAAAAAAGACCTTGCTTTTTTTCATTTACTTGTGTGGCTGCCAGCCAAATAGCATTGCACTTCTTTTGTCATCTGATGAAAATGAAGCTATTTTCTGCTGAATGTGTAGCACTAGTGTTTTTTCTGTGAAGGAAAACTATAGTTGCACGCCCCTGATCACTCTGTTGAAGCAAAAACACACATTTACGTCATTTAGCAGACGCTCTTATCCAGAACGACTTACAAATTGGATATATACACTGCTCAAAAAAATAAAGGGAACACTTAAACAACACAATGTAACTCCAAGTCAATCACACTTCTGTGAAATCAAACTGTCCACTTAGGAAGCAACACTGATTGATAATAAATTTCACATGCTGTTGTGCAAATGGAATAGACAAAAGGTGGAAATTATAGGCAATTAGCAAGACACCCCCCAAAACAGGAGTGATTCTGCAGGTGGTGACCACAGACCACTTCTCGCTTCCTGGCTGACGTTTTGGTCACTTTTGAATGCTGGCGGTGCTCTCACTCTAGTGGTAGCATGAGACGGAGTCTACAACCCACACAAGTGGCTCAGGTAGTGCAGTTCATCCAGGATGGCACATCAATGCGAACTGTGGCAAAAAGGTTTGCTGTGTCTGTCAGCGTAGTGTCCAGAGCATGCAGGCGCTACCAGGAGACAGGCCAGTACATCAGGAGACGTGGAGGAGGCCGTAGGAGGGCAACAACCCAGCAGCAGGACCGCTACCTCCGCCTTTGTGCAAGGAGGTGCACTGCCAGTGCCCTGCAAAATGACCTCCAGCAGGCCACAAATGTGCATGTGTCTGCTCAAACGGTCAGAAACAGACTCCATGAGGGTGGTATGAGGGCCCGACGTCCACAGGTGGGGGTTGTGCTTACAGCCCAACACCGTGCAGGACGTTTGGCATTTGCCAGAGAACACCAAGATTGGCAAATTCGCCACTGGCGCCCTGTGCTCTTCACAGATGAAAGCAGGTTCACACTGAGCACGTGGAGAACGTTCTGCTGCCTGCAACATCCTCCAGCATTTACTAATTTACATTTTAGTCATTTAGCAGACGCTCTTATCCAGAGCGACTTACAGTAGAGTGCATACATTTTATTACATTTTTTTACATTTTACATACTGAGACAAGGATATCCCTACCGGCCAAACCCTCCCTAACCCGGACGACGCTATGCCAATTGTGCGTCGCCCCACGGACCTCCCGGTAGCGGCCGGCTGCGACAGAGCCTGGGCGTGAACCCAGAGACTCTGGTGGCGCAGCTAGCACTGCGATGCAGTGCCCTAGACCACTGCGCCACCGGGGAGGCCCGGTTTGGCGATGGGTCAGTCATGGTGTGGGGTGGCATTTCTTTGTGGGGCCGCACAGCCCTCCATGTGCTCACCAGAGGTAGCCTGACTGCCATTAGGTACCGAGATGAGATCCTCAGACCCCTTGTGAGACCATATGCTGACACATGCACATTTGTGGCCTGCTGGAGGTCATTTTGCAGGGCTCTGGCAGTGCACCTCCTTGCACTAAGGCGGAGGTACCGGTCCTGCTGCTGGATTGTTGCCCTCCTATGGCCTCCTCCACGTCTCCTGATGTACTGGCCTGTCTTCTGGTAGGGCTTCCATGCTCTGGAAACTACGCTGACAGACACAGCAAACCTTTTTGCCACAGTTCGCATTGATGTGCCATCCTGGATGAACTGCACTACCTGAGCCACTTGTGTGGGTTGTAGACTCCGTCTCATGCTACCACTAGAGTGAGAGCACCGCCAGCATTCAAAAGTGACCAAAACGTCAGCCAGGAAGCGAGAAGTGGTCTGTGGTCACCACCTGCAGAATCACTCCTGTTTTGGGGGGGTGTCTTGCTAATTGGCTATAATTTCCACTTTTTGTCTATTCCATTTGTACAACAGCATGTGAAATTTATTGTCAATCAGTGTTGCTTCCTAAGTGGACAGTTTGATTTCACAGAAGTGTGATTGACTTGGAGTTACATTGTGTTGTTTAAGTGTTCCCTTTATTTTTTTGAGCAGTGTATATATATTACCAGGCAAGTCTGTTAAGAACAAATTCTTATTTTCATTGACAGCCTAGGAACAGTGGGTTAACTGCCTTGTTCAGGGGCAGAACAACAGATTTTTACCTTGTCAGCTCGGGGATTCGAACTTGCAACCTTTCGGTTACTAGTCCAACGCTCTAACCACTAGGCTACCTGCCACCCCACGGTTAACTTTCAATATAAAATACGACCCCTGTCAATACACAGCTGCACTCACCTACTCCCGCTTTCTTCCATCGAGCTATTTACAAACACTTGACTGGCTCAACTTTTCTGTGAAACTAAGGTAAGCTTCCTAATGTAAAATAATGTGACAGGTGAAATGAAGAATCTGATCTGCTTTTATTGCAGAAGTTTACTGAAATATAGATTCAGATTCAAACAACTTTCTGAGATAGAAATCCGTTAGGCCTATAGATTCATTCGATGGTTGATCATGAAAGAGTAGACTATAGCTAGGCCAAGAAGTCACATTCAAATGGAATGGGGATCGGGGAGAAAAAAATGGAAATTAAGATTTTAAAACAATAAGACAGACAACGGAGTGTCTGCTGCAAAAGGCCCATGATCGACCGACATTGGAGAGGGAAAAAAACACATTAGGCCCGATCTGGCATTTTGTGCTGCTTTGGTGCTCTCTTTCTACAATCTACATTGTTCTCTTGCATTATGTTAATAGTCTAACTACCACATACACTACTGTTCAAAAGTTAGGGGTGACTTAGAAATGTCCTTGTTTTTGAAAGAAAAGCATGTTTTTGAAAAGCACAATGTCTACACACAATAGTGTAGACATTGTTAATGTTGTAAATGACTAGTGTAGCTGGAAATGGCGGATTTTTGTAATGGAATATCTACATAGGCGTACAGAGGCCCATTATCAGCAACCATCACTCCTGTGTTCCAGTGGCACGTTGTGTTAGCTAATCCAGGTTTATCATTTTAAAAGGCTAATTGATCATTAGTAAACTCTTTTGCAATTATGTTAGCACACTTGAAAACTGTTGTTCTGATTAAAGAAGCAATAAAACTGGCCTTCTTTAGACTAGTTGAGTATCTGGAGCATCAACATTTGTGGGTTCGATTACAGGCTCAAAATGGCCAGAAACAAAGACCTTTCTTCTGAAACTCGTTAGTCCATTCTTGTTCTGAGAAATTAAGGCTTTTCCATGCGAGAAATTGCCAAGAAACTGAAGATCTCGTACAACGCTGTGTACTACTCCCATCACAGAAAAGCGCAAACTGTCTCTAACCAGAATAGAAAGAGGAGTGGGAGGCCCCGGTGCACAACTGAGCAAGAGGACAAGTACATTAGAGTGTCTAGTTTGAGACACAGACGCCTCACAAGTCCTCAACTGGCAGCTTCATTAAATAGTACCCACAAAACACCAGTCTCAACCTGCAAAACACCAGACTCTGGGATGCTGGCCTTCAAGGCAGAGTTCCTCTGTCCAGTGTCTGTGTTCTTTTGCCCATCTTAATCTTTTATTTTTATTGGCCAGTCTGAGATATGGCTTTTGTTTACAACTCTGCCTGCAAGGCCAGCATCCCGGAGTCGCCGGATAATATATACTTTGCTAACGACCATAGAAAAAAAGAGTAACGGAAGGCGAAATTAGCACAACAAAGAATTTGTGTTAAGTGCATGGGGGCCGCCATCTTCATGCACCTCTATTGGACATTGATTGTGTAGCCAGAGAGAGCTAGGCCATTACAGCTCCCTTCAGCTCTGTTCAGCTGGGGAGTGAAGTCGGGTCTGCAGAGCATCAGCATAGTCTCCCAGGGAGGGACGGGTTAGGGTATCCTGTCATTGTTGGTAGAGACCCGAGCGTGCCAGGGCATTTTAATGGCCATGTTTTGTTGTAGGAAGGTGTGGTCCGGTTGGTTAGTGTCTGATCGGTTTCTGAGGACAGGCTGGACTTGATATTAAGATACAGAGAGAGAGGGAGGCGGTGTATGTCACAAGGAGGAGTCCGAGGTAAGATGAGGATTATACACTGGGTATACAAAACATTAAGAACACCTGTGCCTTTCCATGACATCGACAGACCAGGTGAATCCAGGTGTAAGCTATGATCCCTTATCGATATAACTTGTTAAATCCACTTCATTCAGTGTAGAGGAAGGGGAGGAGACAGGCTAAATAATGATTTTTAAGCCTTGAGACAATTGAGACATATATTGTGTATGTGTGCCATTCAGAGGGTGAATGGGCAACTCGGTGTTAGGAAGGTGCTCTTAATGTTTGGTATACTCAGTGTAGATTAAGTGTTTAGGTTTTTAGAGGTAGTGAAATATGCTGGGTATTGTCTTTTGTGGGTACATCAGGAGTTTTGTTGTCTCCTTGGATGTCTCTCTGCTGCAGTCTTCAGAGTGGAAGACGTTGCATAGAAAAGTGAGTGGAATAATGGAACTAAAGCTGATAAAGACTAACCCATATACTCAGCTGGCTCATAGTGATGGACTTTACCATTCTATCTGTGTTTATAGTCTAGTATCATGGGTAGGGCCATCTGCGAGCAAATCTGCCAGTTTAGAATATCCTCAGAACACCAGAAATGATTTGAATAGATAGCATTCCTCCTGATTGAGTCTGACAGTGTGTGTAGCCTATGGTTAATGATTCAGTTTGGCAGTGTGTGTAGCCTATGGTTAATGATTCAGTCTGGCAGTGTGTGTAGCCTATGGTTATTGATTCAGTCTGGCAGTGTGTGTAGCCTATGGGTAATGATTCAGTCTGGCAGTGTGTGTAGCCTATGGTTAATGATTCAGTCTGGCAGTGTGTGTAGCCTATGGTTAATGATTCAGTCTGGCAGTGTGTGTAGCCTATGGTTAATGATTCAGTCTGGCAGTGTGTGTAGCCTATGGGTAATGATTCAGTCTGACAGTGTGTGTAGCCTATGGTTAATGATTCAGTTTGGCAGTGTGTGTAGCCTATGGTTAATGATTCAGTCTGGCAGTGTGTGTAGCCTATGGGTAATGATTCAGTTTGGCAGTGTGTGTAGCCTATGGTTAATGATTCAGTCTGGCAGTGTGTGTAGCCTATGGTTAATGATTCAGTCTGGCAGTGTGTGTAGCCTATGGTTAATGATTCAGTCTGGCAGTGTGTGTAGCCTATGGGTAATGATTCAGTCTGACAGTGTGTGTAGCCTATGGTTAATGATTCAGTTTGGCAGTGTGTGTAGCCTATGGTTAATGATTCAGTTTGGCAGTGTGTGTAGCCTATGGGTAATGATTCAGTCTGACAGTGTGTGTAGCCTATGGTTAATGATTCAGTTTGGCAGTGTGTGTAGCCTATGGTTAATGATTCAGTCTGGCAGTGTGTGTAGCCTATGGGTAATGATTCAGTCTGGCAGTGTGTGTAGCCTATGGGTAATGATTCAGTCTGTCAGTGTGTGTGTACTGTATGGTAAATTATATGGGATGAGTTGGAATTGAAGGGCCCTGGCTGAGGCCTCCAGGTACGTAGGGTTGGTCATCGCTCCTATCTGTTTACACAGTATGGCTGAATAATTGATGATATCTTCTGTCTCTATATAATGAGCAGGAATCTGATGAGAGCAGCAGGTCGCAGCGTCTCCTGCAGGGCCGTCTCCAGGTATAAGCGACATAAGTGGTCGCTTAGGGCCCCAGGAACTCAGTCTTAACTTATTATGGAGTGTTAGAATAGTAGAATATACAAGGTGCAAGTTAGACATCTGGTTGGGCATCAGCAATTTTTCTCTTGTTATGGCAGTCACTAGTAGTTACTAAATTAGCCATGTCAGCTCACAATTTTTAATTTGATAAATTAGTCTAGCCAGTTATCTAAACTAGGAGTCATCATGGCCGAATACCAACCGGTCACAAAGGGCACGTGCCAAGGGGCCCTGACCTCCAGGGGGCGACCATTGATTTTGTTAGTTACTCTCACTCAGATATCATTAACATGGCCTAAGTCATGGCAAAATATGTAGAATTTCAGAAAGTTAGCTTCAAAACGGAAAAAAATTGTCTCTCCACCCCTTGACAAAATGTGTAGAATTGCACAAAATTTGCTGTAAAACTGGAGAAAAAAAAGACATTTGCCCAATGGCAAAATTAGTAGAATTGCATGACATTTGTTATAAAATTGCAACATTTTCTCTCCGTCCCATTGCAAAATGTGTAAAACTGCAAAAAATGTGCTTTAAAACTTTTTTTTTCCTGGATATGACCAACGTTGCCAAGATCCTACTATAGTGGGATTTGCGATGCAACAGGGGCAGCAATAGTTGGGGACTTGAGGAACACACAGAAAGTGAGAAAAGTGTGTGTGTGCGCATGTGTGTGTGTGTGTGTGTGCATGCCTTTTCTTTGGCTGAGGGTAATTGAGCCCACTAGACCTACACTTGCACTCCCATTGGGTGCGTTACGTAGGCCTATTTGAAATAGCTTCCTTGCCTCCCCCGTCAGACTGAAAACCTCTTGTGGTTGTCAGTGTAATAATATTCCATGTGTCAGACTTCCCTTGTCGTGCCACTTCACCGAACACTGTTTTCGAAGCTGTCAGCAACCTTTCACACATATGCTTTGGTCTTTGAGTACTGTGTCCTGTTAAAGATTTGGACGGAAGTCATCAGGTACTGACAAAGCTAGCACAGTGGAATTGTTTTCAGGGTTTGTGTCTTTCGAGTTTGTTTACAGAGTGACATACATGAATGAGGGCGTGTCTCTCGTTTCTTACCCTGAGGAGAAACTTTTTTATATTATGATGCCTTTTTGTTTTTTTCATTACCTTGGAATGTATTACTGTTAATGTTATGTTATAAGTTGTTTTAACGCTGTGTGAACTGGTTAATGCAGTCGCCACAGGAACTCGTCCAATGGGTCAGGAATGGACCAAAGCCTTTTCTACAGATGACAGCTTACAGCCATTCAGAGTAGCGCTGCAGTCAGAGAGATGTTTAGGCAGCATATTAAGTGTTTATGATGAATAGCTGCTGCGCTGCGGTGGGTTCTGAGGTGCAGAGGACCTGTCCTGCAGTAGGATTTTACTGTGGCTGGCTAGGAGCTGTTGCTATGATATTCCCACACTGCCCTCGTTCTCCCCCATCCTCCCGCTCTTCTTCCCCCTCTCTCCTCTATCCTCCGATGTCCTTCCCCTCTTCCTCCGTCCCCCTTTCTTCACACTCCTTCCCCTGTCCTGCCCCGCCCTGCTCAGCATCACTCTGTCTGGCGCTCAACCCAGTGCTGATCAAGCATCAGGCCAGGGTGAGTCTCATGATCCCCTCTCCTCTTCTACTCTCTGGCCACTGGGTCGACACAGGAAAGCACACCTGGTCACATTCACAGGAATGACATGTTACACAGGCCTATCAGCTGTTATAACAGCATCGGCATGGCACCCTTTCTTTCTTTCTGGAATGTCCTGATAGCTATTCCTGGCTGCTGATTATCAGTCATTTATTTGTCTTATTACAGCACCGAGTTGCTTTCTTGGGCTCATGAATATTCAAATAAGGGTTTTATTATTGGCTTTCTGTCTGCATGGAATATTGCAGCTCTCTTTTTTTGAAGTGGCATGTAGTATCAATTCCCTCTATTACCTGTCGTATAAGGCCACACCTGTACTCTCTCTCTCTTTCATCACCTCTCCTACTTTCCCTCCTTCCTCTCCTCCTTCTACTGCAGGACTTTCCAGTGCAGTGGTTTTATAGTGCCCTCACTCCTTCATCTATCTGTATGTCTGCTTCTCTGTTCACTCCTCACTGCGTCTCACTCTCTCCCCTAACCATGATGTCACCCTACATCCCCACTACGCTCTCTTCTTCGCACTATATTTCTCTACCTCCATTTTCCCTGTCTCTCACACCTCCTTAACCCTAACTGTCTCTGGTCCTACCAATCACTGCAACCCTGTGCCCTCATGATGCCATGGTTAGTATATCCCGGCCATAAACCCCCCCCCCCCCCTCTCTTCTCCTCATCCCTCCTTCCGCCTACCTCTCCCCCCTCTCTGTCTCTTTACTCTCCCTCTCTGTCTGAACCATTCAAGCAAAACACCAGAGGATTATCCCCCAATTATTGAGAAACACTCACACGCTCTCACTCTCTCTCTCACACACACACACACACACACACACACACACACACACACACACACACACACACACACACACACACACACACACACACACACACACACACACACATTCATACCCTGAAACACTCACACACTTCCACTCAACACGTTGCCTGGCCAGAAGTGTCTGTGCTCTTGGATAAGACAGTCTACGTCGGTTGCCTGTTTGTGGTGTGATGATGCTTGCTCAGCTCTCTGAGAAAATGGGGCTCTGAGCTGAACAAAAAACAAAGGGGCGGGAGGAGAGAGGAGAGAGAGGAGTGGAGCCCACGTGCCTCAGAGCTGTATCTGTAGCTAGCCGTCTCACCTTGCTAATGGAGGAATGGGGGTAAGGCTTTTGTTGCTATGACGGAGTGGAGGGAGGGAGGCTGCCTGCATTCTCCATCTTTTTGGGTGCATTCTTGGCTACAGCCTGGAGTGGTTTCTCACTCTGGTTAATGCAGTCGGTTGATGTGCTGGTGTGTGTTGAGGTTGCGATGTCTGTGTGTGTGTATTTGGTTGTGTGTGTGGAGATGGAGAGTTGGAGGTGCATGGGTGCTTAGTTTACGAGTGTTAATGAAATATGTGTTGTGAGCTTCTTCATAGTGTTGCAGGGGGATGTATAGGAGAAGAAGAGAACGTCATGTTCCTTTCGCTGGTGAATTTGATGAATCAGAATGAATGGGTCTTTACTGTTTTTCTCACCGTAGGTGTGCGTAACGGTATAGGTGGACTACGTGTTATTTTGTGCAAAAGACTAGTAGGCCCTAATGTGTGTGTGTGTGTATGTGTGTGTGTGTGTGTGTGTGTATGTGTGTGTGTGTGTATCCTACCATCTAGCCTTGTTCCTAGAGAAGGCTGTCCTACATTAGAACAAAATCCTCCTCTTGTGGTTTGATGGATTAAACATCTGTAGCGCACCTCCAGCTCTCACACTTTCCCATTCAGTCAAAGCCCTTTTTTCAACCAAAGCCGTTCATGTTTTGTCTGGGGAGAAACTGAATTTTGGAGTATTTATCGCTCTCTTTCTCTCGCTCATTTTCCCTCTTTCCTTCTCCCATTACCAAAAGTATTCTTCCACCCATTGGTTTAGGACTGCTGAGTGACCCAAATGCACATGCAGTGCCCTCCTCCTCATCCTCTTCCTGACCCCCACACTAAAGTGGAGCCCTCTACTGTTTTCAACATGTCTCTCTCTCACAGCGTTGCTGGGCCTCAGTCCTCTGGAATGGAATAGTTTCTATATATACAGGGCTGAAGATGTGTTATTGCCCACTGCCGGGCAACAGAGAGACAATGCTGTGGCTGCTTTACTGTACGCCTGACTGTCTCTCATGAAACACTCCCCTAGCCAGGATTGGTGTTAGCACTGGGAGGCTCTTGGATAGGAGGGACCTACCTGAGAAAGATAACGATCTAATCCAATGTATCAGAAACCAACAGAGATCCATTGACAGAACGGAAGGCTTCTGAGGTCTGATGGAGGTATGTATCACGGCTCAGGCTAAGACCCAGATGCAGACACAGGAGGCGGGTAGTACGAGTCTCCGAGTTTATTACAGTACAAGGGGCAGGCAAAAGGTAGGTCAAGGCAGGCAAAGAGTCCAAATCCAAATCAGAGTCAGGCAGGTACAGGATGGCAGGCAGGATCAGGACAGGCAGAAAGGTGAGAACTGGGAAGACTAGGAAAACCAAAAACTCGAGCACAGGAACCACAGAAACACGCTGGTAGGACTTGACGGGACAAGACGAACTGGCAACAGACAAACAGAAAACACAGGTATAAATACACATGAGGTAATGGGAGACACCTGGTGGGGGTTGGAGACAATCACAAGACAGGTGAAACAGATCAGGGTGTGACAGCATGAAACTATTAAGTGTTGGAAGCCATACGGAGCTACAGATCTTTGTTCCAATCCACAGTGACTCACCGTCTTGTCTCCAACCCCACTTCATAGACCCTCTGACTCTCAACTCACTCTCAGTGTGCTCCCTTCTCCCTTGAGCGTGGGCTTGTTTCCCATCTAATGGGATGCTGTATGGCAGGCAGCTCTGTGTTCCACAGAACAGAAGTAAGCGCTCGTCACGCACTGTCTGTCTAACTCAGGGGTGTCAAACTCATTCCACGGAGGGCCTAGTGTCTGCAGGTTTTTGGTTTTTCCTTTCAATAAAGCCCTAGACAACCAGGTGTGGGGAGTTCCTAACTAATTAGTGATGTTAATTCATCAATCAAGTACAAGGGAGGAGCGAAAACCCGCAGACACTCGGCCCTCCGTGGAATGAGTTTGACACCTGTGGTCTAACTCAACCAAGGCTCAGCTCTCCAGTGGGACTGAACAGATTCTGTTGTGTATTAACCTCGCCTGCAAGGGTGTGTGTGTGTGTGTGTGTGTGTGTGTGTGTGTGTGTGTGTGTGTGTGTGTGTGTGTGTGTGTGTGTATGCACGCACAAGACCCGGTGAGATTGCAGGGCTGATGGGGGGGGGGGGGGGTTGCAGTATCGGTTGTGAAAGAAACATCCAATTGCTCTTGGAGTACAATATGTAAGTTGTAGGCTCTACTGCCATAGACATTACAGAATATGAGATTTGCCTTGATTAAGGACTTGAACCAACCAGCAACCCTGTGGCCTCTGGACCTCAACAGCAATGTCTCTCATTAGTGGGAAGCATTTCCCCTACTAGCATGTTAGCCTTTCCACTTAGCGCTATGTTAATAGTAGAGGCACTGCTGTTCGATAATAACAATGTTTTTTGTTCTGAAGCTAATTATTCCTGAGGTGTTTTTATTAAGGTTTTGAGAAACAGGAACAGTAACCTTTTGGTTACTGGCCCAACACTCCTAACCGCTAGGCTATCTGCCTGGCAGACAGACTGAGAGTGTTGAGAATCAGACATGCAGACAGACAGACAGCGACCCCTAAAACTCTGATGACGCGGCTCGTGGACAGATAGGCAGGCAGACAGACGGACGGACGGACACAGACAGGCAGGCAGGCAGACAGACAGACAGAGAGGGATACAGACAGACATACAGTTTCTAAGTAACAGACTCCTTAATCTGATAAAAAATTGAGCGGACAGCATGCAATTATGTTATTAATTACCCAGTTAGCACATAATGTTCTGAGAACGATAGGTTTATTCTAGCTTGGTGGGAGCGTGGTTGTCCTATGGTTATTTTGCATACAAACTTCCCACAACCTTCTGGGAATGGTATAGTTGCTTAGATTTGGAACATTCTTAGCACATTTAAGGAACTTGATAACGTTATTTTCTTGGTATTTCATTACTTTAAAGGAACGTTTCCTAAAAGTTCAAACGTGGTTACATTGAATTTAAATGTTGATAATGTTGCAGGAATGTTCTCTAACGGATTTGACATTGGAAATGTTCTCGAATATTAACGAGAACTTTAAGATGTTCTATGTTCTTCTGTGGGAATTTCAGTACTTCAGCGTAACATTTCCTACATGTTTCCTCATGGTTATATTTAAATTCATGTTCTCAAATATTTCCAAGAATGTTTTAGAAAACTTTCCATAAAAACCACCAGAAAAGGGTAGTAACGTTCAGAGAATTTTTATTAAAAACATATACGGTGGCAAGAAAAAGTATGTGAACCCTTTGGAATTACCTGAATTTCTGCATAAATTGGTCATCAAATTCAATCTGATCTTCATCTAAGTCACAACAATAGACAAACATAGTGTGCTTAAACTAATAACACACAAATTATTGTATCTTTCATGTCTATATTGAATACATAATTTAAACGTTCACAATGTAGGTTAGAAAAAATATGTGAACCCCTAGGCTAATGACTTCTCAAAAAGCTAACTGGAGTCAGGAATCAGCTAACCTGGAGTCCAATCAATGAGACGAGATTGGAGATGTTGGTTAGAGCTGCCTTGCCCGATAAAAAAAACACTCACACCAACATCAAAACCTCACCCCAACTGTAAAGTATGGTGGAGGGAGTATCATGGTTTGGGGCTGCTTTGCTGCCTCAGGGCCTGGACAGCTTACTATCATCGACGGAAAAATGAATTCCCAAGTTATCAAGACATTTTGCAGGAGAATGTTAGGCTGTCTGTCCGCCAATTGAAGCTCAACAGAAGTTGGGTGATGCAACAGAACAACAACCCAAAACACAGAAGTAAATCAACAACAGAATGGCTTCAACATAATAAAATACGCATTCTGGAGTGGCCCAGTCCTGATCTCAACCCGATTGAGATGCTGTGGCATGACCTCAAGAGAGCAGTTCACACCAGACATCCCAAGAATATTGCTGAACTGAAACAGTTTTGTAAAGAGGAATGGTCCAAAATTCCTCCTGACAATTGTGCAGGTCTGATCCACAACTACAAAAAATGTTTGGTTGAGGTTATTGCTTCCAAAGGATGGTCTTCCAGTTATTAAATCCAACAGTTCACATACTTTTCCCACCCTGCACTGTTAATGTTCACACGGTGTGGTCCATAAAGAAATGAACATGTATAACTGTTTGTGTGTTATTAGTTTAAGCAGACTGTGTTTGTCTGTTGTTGTGACCTAGATGAAGGTCAGATCAAATTTGATTACCAATTTATGTAGAAATCCAGGTATTTCCAAAGGGTTCACATACCTTTTCTTGCCACTGTACATTCCGTTCTCAGCATCAATAAAACGCTCTCTCCTTAATCTTATTAAGTGCTTTTCAGCACAATAATTGGCCACACTGGATCTTACTGAGTGATTGATTCCTTTTGAAATGGCGTCTGAATAGAATCAACTGAACAACTTTGTATGCATAAAACAAACATGGCATGCAAGCGCCATCCTGGTGACACAGTAGACAAATTCCATGGACAGAGAACAAAAGATCATAGGTACTGCCACAATAAAAAAATTAATGTGTTGGCATGATGTGGCATGGTTAATGCCTAAGCAAGTTAATTCCCATGTGTACTATCTGTGCTTGGAGTTCAAAACAGTTCACCCAAACTAAGCTAGCAGTGTTATTAAAAGTCTTATTGAAACATTCAAATCAAATCAAATTGTATTAGTCACATGCTTACTTACGAGCCCCTAAACAACCATGCAGTTTAAAAAAAAATACAGATTGGAATAAGAAATAAAAGTAAGTAGTAATTAAAGAGCAGCAGTAAAATAACAATAGCGAGACTATATACAGGGGGGGTACCGTTACAGAGTCAATGTGCGGGGGCACCGGTTAGTTTAGGTAATATGTACATGTAGGTAGAGTTATTAAAGCGTCAATGCATAGATGATAACAACAGAGAGTAGCAGCGGTGTAAAAGAGTGTGTGTGGGGGGGGGGGGCAATGCAAATAGTCTGGGTAGCCATTTGGTTAGCTGTTCAGGAGTCTTATGGCTTGGGGGTAGAAGCTGTTTAGAAGCCTCTTGGACCTAGACTTGGCACTCCGGTATCGCTTGCCGTGCGGTAACAGAGAGAACAGTCTATGACTAGGGTGGCTGGAGTCCTTGACAATTTTAAGGGCCTTCCTCTGTCACCGCCTGGTATAGATGTCCTGGATGGCAGGAAGCTTGGCCCCAGTGATGTACTGGTCCGTACGCACTACCTTCTGTAGTGCCTTGCGGTCGGTGGTCGAGCAGTTGCCATACCAGGTGGTGATACTCTCAATATTGTAGATGTAGAAACTTTTGAGGATCTGAGGACCCATACCAAATGTTTTCAGTCTCCTGAGGGGGAAGACGTTTTGTTGTGCTCTTTTTACGACTGTCCTGGTGTGCTTGGACCATCTTAGTTTGTTGGTGATGTGGACACCAAGGAACTTGAAGCTCTCAACCTGCTCCACTGCAGCCCCGTCGATGAGAATGGGGGCGTACTCGATCCTCTTTTTCCTGTAGTCCACAATCCTCTCCTTTGTTTTGATCACGTTGTGGGAGAAGTTGTTGTCCTGGCACCCCACGGCCAGGTCTCTGACCTCCTCCCTATAGGCTGTCTCGTCAATGTCGGTGATCAGGCCTACCACTGTTGTGCCATCGGCAAACTTAATGATGGGGTTGGAGTCGTGCTTGGCCGTGAAGTCATGAGTGAACAGGGAGTACAGGAGGGGACTGAGCACGCACCCCTGAGGGGCCCCTGTGTTGAGGATCAGCGTGGTGAATGTGTTGTTACCTACCTTTACCACCTGGGGGAGGCCCGTCAGGAAGTCCAGGATCCAGTTGCGGAGGGAGGTGTTTAGTCCTAGGGTCCTTAGCTTATTGATGAGCTTTGAGGTCACTATGGTGAGCTGTAGTCAATGAATAGCATTCTCTCATAGGTGTTCCTTTTGTTCAGGTGGGAAAGGGCAGTGTGGAGTGCAATAGAGATTTCATCATCTGTGGATCTGTTGGGGTGGTATGCAAATTGGAGTGGGTCTAGGGTTTCTGGGATAATGGTGTTGATGTGAGCCGTGACCAGCCTTTCAAAGCACTTCATGGCTACAGACATGAGTGCTATGGGTCGGTAGTCATTTAGGCAGGTTAGTATTAGTGTTCTTTAGCATAGGCATTATGGTGGTCTGCTTAAAACAGTTTGGTATTACAGACTCGGACAGGGAGAGGTTGAAAATGTCAGTGAAGACACTTGCCAGTTGGTCAGCGCATGGTCGCAGTACACGTCCTGGTAATCCATCTGGCCCAGCGGCCTTGTGAATGTTGACCTGTTTAAAGGTCTTACTCACATTCGCTGCAGAGAGCTTGATCACACAGTCTTCTAGAACAGTTGGTGCTCTCATGCATGTTTCAGTGTTATTTGCCTCGAAGCGAGCATAGAAGTAGTTTAGCCTGTATGGTAGGCTCGTGTCACCGTCAGCTCTTGGCTGTGCTTCCCTTTGTAGTCTGTAATGGTTTGCAAGCCCTGCCACATCCGACGAGCGTCAGAGCCAGTGTAGTACAATTCGATCTTAGTCCTGTATTGATGTTTTGCCTGTTTGATTGTTCGTCGGAGGGCATAGCGGGATTTCTTATAAGCTTCCGGGTTAGAGTCCCACTCCGTGAAAGCAGCAGCTCTAGCCTTTAGCTCAGTGCAGATATTGCCTGTAATCCATGGCTTCTGGTTGGGGTATGTACGTACGGTCACTGTGGGGACGACGTCATCGATGCACTTATTGATGAAGCCAATGACTGATGTGATGTACTCCTCAATGCCTTCGTAGGAATCCCGGAACATATTTCAATCTGTGCAAGCAAAACAGTCCTTTAGCTTAGTATCTGTTTCATCTGACCACTTTTTTATTGATCGAGTCACTGGTGCTTCCTGCTTTAATTTGTGCTTGTATGCAGGAATCAGCTGGATAGAATTATGGTCAGATTTGTATGCATCTCTGTGTGTGGAGTTCTTTTCCAGAGTTCTTTTCCTCTGGTTGCACATTTAACATGCCGACAGAAATTTGGTAAAACGGATTTAAGTTTCCCTTCGTTAAAGTCCTCAGCTACTAGGACCACTGCCTCTGGGTGAGCATTTTCTTGTTTGCTTATGGTGGAATACAGCTCATTCAAAGCTGTCTCAGTGCCAGCCTCTTACTGTGGTGGTATGTTAGCAGCTACTAAAAATACAGATGAAAACTCTCTAGGTAGGTAGTGTTTTCTTTAGCTTATCATGAGATACTCTACCTCAGGCGAGCAATAGTGTGAGACTTCCTTAGATATTGTCACCAGCTGTTATTTACAAAAATACATAGTCCGCCGCCCCTTGTCTTACCAGACTCCGCTGACCTATCCTGCCGGTGAAGCTTATAACCAGCTAACTGTATGTTGATAGTGTCGTCGTTCATCCACGACTTTGTGAAGCACAAGATATTACAGTTTTGAATGTCCCGTTGGTAGTTTAATCTTCCGCGTAGGTCATCTATTTTATTCTCCGAACATTGCAAGTTTGCTAGCAGAATGGAAAGAAGTGGCGGTTTATTCGATCGCCTACAAATTCTCAGAAGGCAGCCCGCCCTCTGGACCCTTTTTCTCTGCCTCTTCTTCACGCAAATTCCGTGAATCTGGGCCTGTTCCCGAGAAAGCAGTATATCGTTCACATCGGGCTCGTCAGACTCGTTAAAGGAAAAAAATAATTCTGCCAGTCCGTGGTGAGTAATCATAGTCCTTATGTCCAGAAGTTATTTTCAGTCATAAGAGACGGAAGCGGCAACATTATGTACAAAATAAGTTTAAAAAATGACTTGCAAATAAACAAACAAAAAAGCAAAATCGGTTGGGGGCACGTAAAACGTCTGCCTTCTTCTCCAGCGCCAACTTTCAAGGAAGCTATCCAAATTACCTTTAAATTCTGCTTAAAACAATCACAACACGTAGGGAATGTTCTCAGAACCTTATTTAATACCTTCAAATAACCTATAATTTCCTTTCTCAGACTGTTAATAAAACCTCACAGGAAAACTTTCAAGGAACCATAGTAAAATGTTCTCAGAACCCCCCTGCAACCTAAACATTTTAGTTCCCAGAACAGGCAACATTTTCACTTCTGTTTTCAGAACATTTAAAAAACGTTCCGTTTCACCTGTCAGGAAACTCCTCCATAATGAAAGGGGCCACATCAGTGATTCCTTTATTAACAGACAAACAGTGCTTTATTAACAGATAATGTCTGTGTCCATTCTCAGGATGAGCAACTTGATCACTTACTTAATACTACCTCCTGTACTACCTCCTGTATTTGAAACTGGTAGCTTGCCTACTGTATCTCTGAATTCGAAGGGACTGAGGGCGAACAGTAACTGAATACAACTGTTGTTTTCTGTTGCTCTTCTGTCATTAGTTCTTTCACATCTTCTACATCTGAATAACCTTTCATGATATTATGAAAGAAAGGGAACATTATATTCACATGGACCACTTAAATAGTTGGTTTTCAATTCCCACACGCAGTCTCTGAAATGGCTCTTTGCATATTTCTTTGTAGTTTGGATAAAAGCAACTGATCACATTGTATTGCTATTATTGACGATCCTCTCTCTCCTCCCTTCAGTGCATGACGACCGTGACTCTGCTGCAGACTCCCACAACCTCCTCAAGCCCTCTAGGATCATGTCGGGCGTCTACGATGAGTCGGCCAGCCAGGAGGATGGCACAGACAGCTTCTGGGAGGTGAGAACAGACCACAACTGTTTGCCTACAGAGATACATTCATGTGAAGTCAAACAGGCATCCCTTTAAGTGGAACTGGGATTTGAACCAGTAACCAAGGTGTCCACACTCTGCAATCACTGCATCACCCTCCTATGGCTTTGCGGCAGAGCTGGCAGCGTGACAGGCCACTGATTAGGGCTGCGGTTGTAGAGGGATTGTGTGTCTTTGTGTGTGTGTGTGTGTGTGTGTGTGTGTGTGTGTGTGTGTGTGTGTGTGTGTGTGTGTGTGTGTGTGTGTGTGTGTGTGTGTGTGTGTGTGTGTGTGTGTGTATGATACAGTATCCCACTCTAGGGGCTACTGCTGCTGTAGATTACACGTTTGACAGGTGACGGGAACGTCAGTATGACGTCTTTATATGACGTCTTATTCTGGTAGCAAACTAGTTGAAAATGGAAGTATTTTTACTGACCAGAATGACATGTTTTTTTGACCGCCATACGACCAGTTGGTCATAATTGTAATCTCTATCTGCCTAGCTGGTCATAAATCCTAAATGTGGATATTGAAAACGTTGTTCATTACATTTCAATTCGTTTCCATAGACACCAATAAAGTTTAAATCTACAACATATTCTTACTTTTAAAATCGATCAAGCAATGGCAAAAACAAATCTACAACATTTTTTTTTTTTACATCTGCATAAAGTAAGGGCCTGTCACGATCGTTCTCCTCCTCTTCATCTGAAGAGGAGAAGCATGGGTCGGACCAATACGCGTCGAGGTATGCAGTCATAATGAATTTATTTAAATGAAAGACGAACACTTAATACAAACTATACAAAATAACAAAACAACAAAACGACCGTGAAGCTACAAACGTTGTGCACATACATACAGGCTACAAACGTTCTACATAGACAATTACCCACAACCAATGAGAGCCTATGGCTACCCTAAATAAGGCTCCCAATCAGAGACAACCGAAATCAGCTGTCTCTAATTGGGAACTCATTCAGGTAACCATAGACTCTCCTAGATAACTAACCAACATAGACAACGCTAGACATCTACACTCAACACAAAACCATATCCTACACCCCATAACCCCTTTACCAAATAAACACCCAAATCCAACAAAACATAAACATTACCCATGTCACACCCTGACCTAACTAAAATAATAAAGAAAACAAAGAATAATAAGGCCAGGGCGTGACATAACCCCCCCCTTGAGGCGCGAACTCCGGGCGCACCATACACAGTCTAGGGGAGGGTCTGGGTGGGCTCCCCTCCACGGTGGCGGCTCCGGCTCTGGTCGTAGTCCCCACGTCACCACAGTACCTAACCACCTCCTAGGCTTCCTCCAAACGACCCCCCTCCACATTAACCCCATTGCATTCAGGGGCAGTTCCGGACTAAGGGGCAGTACCAGGGTAAGAGGCAGTACCAGGGTCAGGGGCAGTACTAGGGTCAGGGACAGTACCAGGGTCAGGGGCAGTACCAGGGTAAGGGGCAGCACCAGGGTAAGGGGCAGCACCAGGGTAAGGGGCAGCTCCGGACTGAGGAATGGCAGCTCCGGACTGAGGGACTGCAGCTCCGGACTGAGGGACTGCAGCTCCGGACTGAGGGACTGCAGCTCCGGACTGAGGGATGGCCCATGGCTGGCTGACGGATCTGGCTGCTCATGGCTAGCTGACGGATCTGGCTGCTCATGGCTAGCTGACGGATCTGGCTGCTCATGGCTAGCTGACGGATCTGGCTGCTCATGGCTAGCTGACGGATCTGGCTGCTCATGGCTAGCTGACGGATCTGGCTGCTCATGGCTAGCTGACGGATCTGGCTGCTCATGGCTGGCTGACGGATCTGGCTGCTCATGGCTAGCTGACGGATCTGGCTGCTCATGGCTAGCTGACGGATCTGGCTGCTCATGGCTAGCTGACGGATCTGGCTGCTCATGGCTGGCTGACTGATCTGGCTGCTCCTGTCTGGTTGGCGGCTCTGGCAGATCCTGTCTGGTTGGCGGCTCTGGCAGATCCTGTCTGGTTGGCGGCTCTGGCAGATCCTGTCTGGTTGGCGGCTCTGGCAGATCCTGTCTGACGGACGGCTCTAGCGGCTCCTGTCTGGCTGGCGGCTCTAGCGGCTCCTGTCTGGCGGACGGCTCAGTGGGCTCATGGCAGACGGGCGGCTTTGCAGGCTCATGGCAGACGGGCGGCTTTGCAGGCTCATTGCAGACGGATGGCTCAGATGGCGCTGGGGAGACGGATGGCTCAGATGGCGCTGGGGAGACGGATGGCTCAGATGGCGCTGGGGAGACGAGCAGTTCAGTCATCGCTGTGCAGACGGCAGACTCCTGCCGGCTGAGGCGCACTGTAGGCCTGGTGCGTGGTGCCGGGACTGGTGGCACCGGGCTGGGGACACGCATCTCAGGGCTAGTGCGGGGAGCAGGAACAGGGCATACTGGACCCTGGGGACGCACATTAGGCCTAGTGCGTGGGGCCGGAACTGGTGGTACCGGACTGGGGACACGCATCTCAGGGCTAATGCGGGGAGCAGCAACAGGATGCACAGGACTCTGGAGACGCACAAAAGGCTTAGTGCGTGGTGCCGGAATTGGTGATACCGGGCTGGAGACACGCACCATAAGGCTAGTGCGTGGAGGAGGCACTGGTGGTACTGGGTTGGGGCGGGGAGGTGGCGCCGGAAATACCGGACCGTGCAGGCGTACTGGCTCTCTTGAGCATTGAGCCTGCCCAACCTTACCTGGTTGAATGCTCCCGGTCGCCCAACCAGTGCGGGGAGGTGGAATAACCCGCACCGGGCTATGTAGGCGAACCGGGGAAACCATGCGTAAGGCAGGTGCCATGTATGCCGGCCCGAGGAGACGCACTGGAGACCAGACGCGTTGAGCCGGCCTCATGACACCTGGCTCAATGCCCAATCTAGCCCTACCAGTGCGGGGAGGTGGAATAACCCGCACCGGACTATGCACACGTACAGGAGACACCGTGCGCTCTACTGCGTAACACGGTGTCTGCCCGTACTCCCGCTCTCCACGGTTAGCCTGGGAAGTGGGCGCAGGTCTCCTACCTGCCCTTGGCCCACAACCCCTTAGCCCCCCCCCAAGAAATTTTTGGGAGTTACTCACGGGCTTTTCGGGCTTCCGTGCAAGACGTGTCCCCTCATAATTCCGGTTTCGAGCTTGATTCTCCGGCTTCCATCCACGTCTCCTAGCTGCCTCCTTAAACCACCTCTCCTGGGCTGTGGCTGCCTCACCTTTCACACGAGAGCAGCGATATTCTCCAGTTTGCGCCCAAGGTCCATCTCTTTCCAATTCGTCCTCCCAACTCCAGAGATCCTGTGTAGGTAGGTCCTGTTGCCGCCTTCCATGCCGCTTGGTCCTATGGTGGGTAATTCTGTCACGAACGTTCTCCTCCTCTTCATCTGAAGAGGAGAAGCATGGGTCGGACCAATACGCGTCGAGGTATGCAGTCATAATGAATTTATTTAAATGAAAGACGAACACTTAATACAAACTATACAAAATAACAAAACAACAAAACGACCGTGAAGCTACAAACGTTGTGCACATACATACAGGCTACAAACGTTCTACATAGACAATTACCCACAACCAATGAGAGCCTATGGCTACCCTAAATAAGGCTCCCAATCAGAGACAACCGAAATCAGCTGTCTCTAATTGGGAACTCATTCAGGTAACCATAGACTCTCCTAGATAACTAACCAACATAGACAACGCTAGACATCTACACTCAACACAAAACCATATCCTACACCCCATAACCCCTTTACCAAATAAACACCCAAATCCAACAAAACATAAACATTACCCATGTCACACCCTGACCTAACTAAAATAATAAAGAAAACAAAGAATAATAAGGCCAGGGCGTGACAGGGCCAGATCAAAATATACTGGCAGGGAGGGGCTGGTCCAACTCAAGGTGTCATTAAAAAAAATGCACCCCCCACCTCAAAGTAAAAAATTATTTTCACATGATTGTAACACCCTCCCCCATAGAATTAATTCAAAATAATGTTTACGACCACAAATAAAAAATAACTGTCGCGACCCTGTGTTTATAAACGTGGATATCGGCTTTTCCACTTCAGCATGCTTTTGTGGCACAGTCGATGCCACGCAGGGCTACAGGCCAGAAGGTTGAGGGTTCGCCGACCACCACAGACAAGCTCACTCTCCCTGCCTGTTTCGTTACACTATGATCAGAGCCGGCTGCAGACAATGATCAGCTAGGGGGAAATCGGATTGTCAACATTTTGATGCCATATTTTCCCCGAATGTCATTAAATGTTTTGGTGTTTTGTAACAGATGTCGCTTTCCATTCATCAATTGGCCGCTGCACATTTGAATTGATTGATGGATTTTATTTGTCAGTTAAAAAATACATATATACAAAGATTTTGACCTGGATTGCTCAAAAAAGTCTGGGATTTATTTCCGTCGTGGTCCCAATTACATAGATACAGACACATTACATAGATAGAATAAAAATGTCCACCTTCAGATACTCATCTGAGGGGAGAGTTTAAGTACAATTCTTCTAAATTTGTTTGGCTGGTAGCTCATTCTTTAGATGTTTAGGGCTGCTGGTGAACCACGATGTGCAGGCATAATCAAAGCGACACTGAACTATCGTACTTGCTAGAGTCTTTAGGGTGTCTATAGCCTTTAGGGTGTCTATAGCTAGGTTTCCATCCAATTGGCGACAGATTTTCATGTGAAGATTCTAAAATCGTCAGAAAAACAATATGCCATTTCAGAGTTTCCTTCAGGAAAATTTTGCACCGGACAACATGACAGGGAAGATTTTAATTGACCGGACATTTGAGAAATGCGTGCTTTGATCCAACCTGCCAGCGCCATCAATAAACGAGGGATGTTGGCCAAATGAATCACATTTACGTTCACTTAAAAACACCTTATAACAAATTACAAAAACACTACTCCTTGTGTTTCAATGTGTAGCATATGCAAAACTTTATAACCACATTTTTTGGGGGAGTTTTAGGATACTTTCCTAAAACAATAATTGTCCACCTCAGAGTTCAAAGATTTGAGCACTAAATGTATCAGAGCATTGCATGCAAAGGCCTGTAGGCTTAGGTGTCCACTATATGATATTCATATTTCAATAAATACATATAGCCTATATAAAGGAAGAGAAGTTTAGGCCTAACCCCACAGAGAGAGATATGCCGGTGGCATGCTATGACACCGACATTCATTTATTTTTGCCAGGTGGCTACTGCGTCTGCAATACAGATATAGACGTACAGAAGGAGAGTCATTTGTTAATTTTCGATCCGAATATTTTGCATAAAGATAAGCACTATATTGTTAGATTATAGGAGTAACTCTGGTTTGGCCTGAAACAGACTTCCTCACCTCAAGTTCAACTGTCGGAGTCAGTTGGAGCACTAGGGTGCACTGCCTTCATATCATACGCCTGCAGTAGCTAAAGCTTAATTATAGTGACACCATAACAAACCTTCACAAAAGTTTATTAGGGTAATATCAAAAGTAAGTCAAGCAATTGTTTATAGGGAAAATATGAACAGAAGAGCATATGTCAACCAGGGAAAAAACAAACTACCCCCCCACCCCCCCCCCCAAAAAAAAAAAGAAAAATCACACAACCCTACCCCTAAACTACACAACCCTCCCCTATTTTGGGTCAACCCTCCCCCCAGTCAATTTTGATCTGTCCCTAATTGTTTCAAAATTCACCCAAAGAAAACACATGCATAGAAAGACTGGGATACAGAGTATATAAAGACAATTTTTTTAAAATTGTATTAATGATTTATAAAAGCAGTGTGATGGGGTAGATCCTCATCAAAGACCTCTGAGCACAGAAGGTGATCTGGAGCGTAGTGGCCCTCTTGAAGACTGGTGTGATGGGTCAGATATGCAGTAAAGAGAATCAGTGCATTAAAACTTGATCAAATTGACATTTTAAAAGAAAAATAGAAAAGGCAATTCCTGACAACTTTGTGGACTCAGCTGGCTTAAAGTATTTCCATGGTACTAGTTGAAGACGTTTGTGGCAGTTACAGGTTAGAGATGGCTTCTAAAAAGAGCAATTTGCTCATACACATACTTTGCATCCTCCTCCACCGTGGCGATCAGGGGTATATTTGAGGACTTTCCAGGGGCCTGCAACACATCAACCTCCTGAGGTTTCTGGCTTTTCATGACACTTTCTTTAAGCGTAATAATAAAATAAAAAAATGTACGATTGGCATAATGTGGGCATGCAGGACACAACAGAACAGTAACGCACAGTAAAATATCTTTAAGAGAATCTACAAAGAAAATGTCATTGTCTATGTCAAATGTCTTAACAGCTCACATTTACTTACCAACTACAATGGAAGACACGAGTTGTAGCAAAGGCCTTCTTGCTCATGTGCAAAGGCATGTTTGCTCCTCTGTCCCTTCATATTGAAGTGGGACATTAATTCATTGGTCATCAATCTGAAACATTTTAAGAAAGAGAATATCAAAATTAGACAGTCGTTGGATAATGACAGTATTTTACTCATCTCTAAATGGTCAAGTTATGCTTGATAAAATCACTTTTTATAAACACACCGTCCCATAATCCTGTGGACACTGTCCCGGACAGAGTTTCCCCCAATTGAGTACAGCTTGGCAGTCTTAAAATAAGAAAGGTAAATGCAAAAAAATGGAAGTATGTGTAAAGAGACAAAGAGACAATCCAATATTATATATTTCAAAAGCTGTGCTCGTCATATCATTCCTGCCACAAACATTGTTAGAAATGGGTGTAATTGGCAAAGCTATTCCTCTTATCTGCATTCTGCACACTTGTTTGCGTATTGCTTTATTAATTTCATATGTATATACTGTATTCTATTCTACAGTGTTTTAGTCAATGCCACTCCGACATCGCTCATCCTAATATTTATATATTTCTTAATTCCAGTATTTTACTTTTAGATGTGTGTATTGTTGTGTATTGTTAGATATTACTGTACTGTTGGAGCTAGGAACACAAGCATTTCGCTACACCCGGCATAACATTCTTCTTGCGCTTCATCAGCCGAATAGCATGTCTCTTGGGGAATCCAGTCTCAGTGAGACCTGATGCTAAGAAAAAATGGATGTAAGGAGGGGTGGTTCTGCTCACTCCTTTCCATGGGATGTGGCAGAATAGGTCACTGCTAACTGAGTGTGTGGCCAAGCACTGCTGTAGAGGCCATGGGAGAATCTAAATTTCATACTCTTTGTGTCCTCTCTCCTCACTTCCTTCTCAAAACCCATTGGATGAGAAAGCCAGAGGTTCCTCCCCTCAGACCTTTTCCTCCAAAGGGTTTTGAGAATGAGGCGAGGAGAGAGGACAGAGGCGCGAGGTGTATGCCATCGAGATTCTCCCCTCGCATCAGGTCATTGACATGTTTCAAGAGCTATAAAGACTGAGACTAATCATAATTAACCATTACCTAAGGTCTTCACTAAGTTAGACTTAGAATAGCAAGTACATTGACTATGTTGCCCCTCAGCAATCTTGCGTCAGACAGACAGACGTAGAGAGAGAGACAGCAAAACATAGACTATTTACATTTCTTAGTCAGCAGGCTGGATAACTAATCTACTCCTTCTCTTTGTTCCCTCCTCCATCCTTCCTTCCAAACTAGAAGATTCCTGTTTACAAAAAATAATCAGGAATTGAAATAGGCAGTTGAGGCACCACCTCTTTAAGGAATACCTAGGATAGGATAAAGTAATCCTTCTAACCCCCTCCCCCCCTTAAAAGAGTTAGATGCACTATTGTAAAGTGGTTGTTCCACTGGATATCATAAGGTGAATGCACCAACTTGTAAGTCGCTCTGGATAAGAGCGTCTGCTAAATGACTTAAATGTAATGTAAAATGTAAATGAGAGGTGTATTGTTAGAATTAGTGTTGAGCGGGATCAGGGATAGGCAAAATGTATTGTCAAATACAAATACAAACTTCACAAAAATACCTGATGAATCAAGAAAAACTTCACATCCACATTGGGGGTACACGTTTCAAGAATTAGGCCAGCTTACAATGTCTCTCACACACACAATCAATGTTTCCTATATGTGTATTCATTAACCATCTCTCTCCCACACACACACAGCTAGCATGGCAAAATGTTGACATGACAATATTCACAAACACATACAATTACTGTCACTAACTAAACAGATATCAAAAAGCTAGCTAGGCACAACCAATGGCCACAACAGGTATACATGTAAATGTACCATGTCCATGGAGGATTAGCCAGATTAGCCAATGTTAGCTAGCTAAAATTGGCCAGCTAAGTTAGCTAACGTAAGCTAGCTATTCAATCTGTCAGCAGTTTCCTTGATGTTCTTCTCCCCAACAAACCACTGCTTTACTTACAAAAGTAAAACAAGAATGCAGGAGAACAGGGACTACCATTTAGCAGATTAGAGATCCATTGCTGCACGCAAGGCACAGATTCCAAACCAAGTTTTATGCCTTATTTATCCTCATTTAGCTACTGAAATATGCCTACCTCCTTATTTAGCTGCTAAAATGAAAATACAATTACTGCACACATTATGTTAATTGCTTAAAAACTTTAAGGGAAAATATAATAGTCATATTTTCAAGGTGTAACAGCTTTCTTCCTGGGATGAAGGAGAGGACCAAAATGCAGCGCGGTTATTGTTCAACATGTTTAATAAGATGATAAACGATGAACATTTACAAATAACAAACGTGAAAGCCGAGACAGTCCTATCTGGTGCAGACCACAAACACAGAGACAGGAAACAACCACCCACAATCCCCAACACAAAACAAGCCACCTATATATGATTCTCAATCAGGGACAACGATTGACAGCTGTCTCTGATTGAGAACCATATTAGGCTGGACACAGAAACAGACAAACTAGACACACAACATAGAATGCCCACCCCAACTCACGCCCTGACCATACTAAACAAATACAAAAACAAGGGAAAACAGGTCAGGAACGTGACACAAGGTCAAATTCAGGTGCAATAATATTTGACTAATTATTGATTAAAAAAAGGGTTTTGTAAACCCTTGTAAATTGTAGTAGGATATTGAAATAAAATACATAGGCCTATGTGTTATTTGTTAAATTATGAAAATATAAATGTAGTTAGTCATAATTGAACATCAAAATTGCATTCAGTTGAACAGAAGAAAATGTGCAGCACAATAAACAGTGTAATTGGCTAACAGACTAAATATGACCATTAGAAGCCAACACACACAGTAAGCTACCAGATGCCATTAATAAAACAACCATTATTTCATTGTACCACAGTTTTACTGCATTTTAACGGCCGTGCATTTTTGTAAGGTTATCCTGTATTATTGAGCATTTTTATCTTACATGCTGGTAGCCTAGAACAAACGTTATGGAAGGTGAATGTGCACTTTTCAATTAGGTGGACAGCAACTACGAAAAACCCTACAATGGCCTAGCAAAAGCATTTATACCATCAGAGATTCTCTAAATTAGGGACCATCTCTGATAGCTTTAGGATCGCATAGACTGTCCCACAGTTTAGCTTTTAATGACCTAGCAAATTCGATAGAGGTTAAATATATCACATTTCTTTTTTTTTCTTTTTTGTATTTTATCACCTGCTGAATAAAAAACTCAAATGGCCCTAACCCTGAAAAAGTTAATCGGGCCGGATGAGCTGAAGTGCACTCGGCCGGAGTACCATTAGCCAGAGTAATATGATTCTGCCGGACTCGGGAAGAGCTCTGCCCACATGAAGCCCTCCGAGTCCGAGTCCATGCCAAGTACCCCGAGTCTCAAATGGAATAGGCCCGAGCCCAGTATGTTGCCGCGAGACCTTTACCCACTTTGGTGCGCTCTGACAGCTGTTGTTTGCTAACTGTGCTAAGCTGAATAACGCAAACCCTGCAGAAAAAGAACATTACTCCAATTTGAATCATTGTAATAGTTCTAGTATCTTATATCCAATGGGTGCATGGCCCACAAACACCAAGCACATGTTTATATAGATTGGAGTCGATTCATTTAGTAGTATTTAGATAACTGGTCAGTAGTTCAATCAGATGTAAACCAAAAAAAAGAAAAGGGCATCATGTAAAAGACATCTTAATCTGTTTGTGATCTGGTTATAAGACGTCCCGACCAGATTCCAACCAGAAAAATACATATTTAACATATTGTATGCCCACTGGGATAAGGATTCTAGCTTTAAGGTGGCACGCCACATTCTTAAAGACGATTTATGCTTGATTCGGCAATGCGCTCCGTATGGAGGGTGTGCCCCAATTTCAGAACATCCGGAGGCTTCCTTCAAAATAGCTCTGTTCCGCGAAGCGCAAGAAGTATGAATGCCCTGACTTCTGCAGATGCCGCATCACAGTAAATACTGCACAGCCAATGTAGATTTCGTAATTACCATAAATTGGCTTTTAAGGTGGAATGTGTTGAATGTAATTGATATGCCTCTCATTCTGGTGCCCATGAAAGGTGGGGAACTACAAGCGTGCTGTGAAGCGGATTGATGACGGCCACAGGCTCTGCAATGACCTGATGAACTGTATACAAGAGCGAGCCAAAATTGAGAAGGCCTACAGCCAGCAGCTGACCGACTGGTCCAAGAGATGGAGACAGCTGGTGGATAAAGGTACAAAGGAAGGAGGGGAGACACAAACCCAGCAGCTCACAGTGCTTTGGAGAGTTACTGCCACCTGTTGGTGCCCAGTTAGCAAAAAAAAATATGTCTAAAAGACGTATTTCCCAGACGTTGAAGTTATGTTCATTTTAGGTTCAGAATAAAAGGTCAAAATATACACATTTTCTGGATGTTGAAAATACTTATTTTCCGGACGTTGAAATTTTCGGTTCTGAATGAAAGTTGAAAAAACATAATTTACAGACATTGAAAATACATATGTTTTGGTAATTGGTTCTATGTCAAATTTCAACTGCACATATTGTACATGCTCAATGAAGTAAGCATTATATCACAATAATCATTTTCTAATTCATTTATTCTCGGAAAGAGGAGCCAACCAAAGATTACAACATATAATATGTATTATTGCTCCCTTCTGTCACATGCACTTATGTTAGCTTTTTCAAAAGCTTTCAAACTGGCAGCAATGATGTTTAAAGTAGTCCAACCTACTTTTCTTCTTCGTTGGGGTTTTATGGTGGTGCATACAAATATTAGGTGCAGTACCGCCACTGGGTATGTTGGAGACTATGGAGGTGTTCTACACTTTGCACTGTAATCTAAAAATGATTTATTTAACCTTTATTTAACTAGGCAAGTCAATTAAGAACAAATTCTTATTTACAATGATGGCCTACCCCAGCCAAACCCTCCCCTAACCCGGACGACGCTGGGCCAATTGTGCGCCACCCTATGGGAATGGAGGAAGGAAATGATTGCTGAGTGAATTACAGTTTGTTCTGGACTAGGGTTGTGGCGGTCACGAAATTTCATCAGCTGGTGACTGTCAAGCAAATAACTGCTGGTCTCAAGGTAATTGACCGTTAATTATCATAAACACTTTTCGCATCTCCTGGCATCCACACAGCCTACAAGCCACTGATGCAGACCTTTGGAACATCTACATTTTAAAAAGTATAAGAAATCCATGTAATATCCTACACCTTCACAATAAATCCATTATTTATTTTAGACAGGTCTAAAAAAGCATGATATGAGGAAAATGTAGTCTATTTCAGAAGGACAGAATAGCATACTCTGAGTTGTCCTGATGTTAGGTCCTCATCTGGCTATGCCATATGGCTATGGGCTACACTAGTTCATTTAGCAGATAAGATTTGCTTAGAATTCCATGGCATTATTTATATTATTTTATAGTATGAAGAATACAATTGAACAAAGCTGAATAACTGACTTGCCTAGTTAAATAAAGGTAAAACAATAATATAAATTAAAAAAATATATATATATACACTGCTCAAAAAAATAAAGGGAACACTTAAACAACACACTGTAACTCCAAGTCAATCACACTTCTGTGAAATCAAACTGTCCACTTAGGAAGCAACACTGATTGACAATAAATTTCACATGCTGTTGTGCAAATGGAATAGAGAAAAGGTGGAAATTAAAGGCAATTAGCAAGACACCCTCAATAAAGGAGTGATTCTGCAGGTGGTGACCACAGACCACTTCTCAGTTCCTATGCTTCCTGGCTGATGTTTTGGTCACTTTTGAATGCTGGCGGTGCTCTCACTCTAGTGGTAGCATGAGACGGAGTCTACAACCCACACAAGTGGCTCAGGTAGTGCAGCTCATCCAGGATGGCACATCAATGCGAGCTGTGGCAAGAAGGTTTGCTGTGTCTGTTAGCGTAGTGTCCAGAGCATGGAGGCGCTACCAGGAGACAGGCCAGTACATCAGGAGACGTGGAGAAGGCCGTAGGAGGGCAACAACCCAGCAGCAGGACCGCCACCTCCGCCAATGAGCAGGAGGAGCACTGCCAGAGCCTTGCAAAATGACCTCCAGCAGGCCACAAATGTGCATGTGTCTGCTCAAACGGTCAGAAACAGACTCCATGAGGGTGGTATGAGGGCCCGACGTCCACAGGTGGGGGTTGTGCTTACAGCCCAACACCGTGCAGGACGTTTGGCATTTGCCAGAGAACACCAAGATTGGCAAATTCGCCACTGGCGCCCTATGCTCTTCACAGATGAAAGCAGGTTCACACTGAGCACATGAGCACATGTGACAGACGTGACAGAGTCTGGAGACGCCGTGGAGAACGTTCTGCTGCCTGCAACATTCTCCAGCATGACCGGTTTGGAGGTGGGTCAGTCATGGTGTGGGGTGGCATTTCTTTGTGGGGCCGCACAGCCCTCCATGTGCTCGCCAGAGGTAGCCTGACTGCCATTAGGTACCGAGATGAGATCCTCAGACCCCTTGTGAGACCATATGCTGACACATGCAATAACATTCTCAGTAACGGTTACAGACATATATTTGTCTTGCGACGACTGTTTATGTTGTTGTTCGTCTTCTGTAATTGAATGCACTGACTGTAATAACTATTATTATTCATGAATGAGCTCCGTCCCCAAACAAGTACAAATCTGGTCAGCCCGGACCAGACCAAATCTGAACGAGACACAGACATATACGCTATGTTTCACAGGTTTGAACAGTACAGTATGGCACAGTTCAGTACAGTAGAGCACAGCATGGTACGGTACATTTTATTCAGTAGAGTACGGTACGGTACAGTAGAGTTTAATTCGATAGAGTACAGTACAGTGCGGCACAGTACAGTTTAATTCAGTAGAGTAGAGTACAGTAGTGTACAGTCGAGTACAATACAGTACTTTAAAGTACGTTACAATACAGTACATTATAGTGTACTATGCTCTTCTGTGCTGAGCTGTACTGAACTTTACTTGTCTTTATTTACTGTATTCTGCTGTACTGTATTGTACTATACTAATCTTTTCTTTACTGTAGGGGGAAAGTGGGGTAAGTTGAGCCAAAGGGTCAATTGAGCCACCCCTTGTTTCTCGGAAACCGTTGAGCCAATGGCCACCATACCCCATACAAATGATTATTACATTTTGTCAGTTTTATTCACATGCATAATGTTGTTGCAATGTGTCATGCATATGAACTCAAGATAGTGTATTTTTATTGTTACAGAGCAAACATCAGCATGTCCCGTGCATACAAACGTAAAACAAGCAGAGGTCTAGCCCCCCTTGAGGTTCTTGAGCGAGCAGCCAAGGAAGTGAGAGACCGAGGGTTCTCCGTGGAACCCAAAAGTGTTCTATGTGGACCCAAAAAGGGTTATTCGAAAGGTTCTCCTATGGGGACAGCCGAAGAACCGTTTTAGGTTCTAGATAGCACCTTGGTGTAGCTTCTCTTTCTCACAGGAACATGTTTGTTTTCTTTTTTTTGTTGGTCAATGTCATTCAGTCTATTTCCCATCCCTTGCTGCTGCTTGAATGGACTTATTCCCTTCTCTCACTTCCTTGGCTGTTCTCTCGAGAACCTCAAGGGGTCTTGACCCGTAACTGCCGGAGTACCGTTTCGGAACCCTTTTTTTTTTGAAGAATGTATGAGAGGCACACAAGGTCTTAGCTGATGACATGGAGTCTGAGCTTGCTAAACATATCAAGAACCTCGCGGACCAGTTTTCATGGGCTTAGTAGCTTCAAATGCAGAGAACTTGCCGACGAATTGGCACATCGAAACAACATACCCGATAACTGGTCCAGAAATGGAAGGGTAATTTATATTGAAAAGAGGGATCTATATCTTAAATGTAGGCATACATTTAAGATATACAATATACCACACCCATATTCCATGAATTCAACTTTGACCTCCCAGCACCATCACCCACTGTCACATGACACTATCAGCCACATACTCCTCTTTCCTCTACTAGTGTGCTGTACTGTGCTTTCCAAACTTGGGAAACATAGATTTCTATGATTGGTTCAGATTTGGTCCGGACCGAACAAAGCTGAACCAATCATAGACGTCTATGTTTGGGCTAAATATAGGCCAGTCCGGACCGGACGTCTGTGGATGTTGAAATCAAGGCCAGTCCGAACCGGACCAAATCTGGACCAAACATAGATGTCTATGATTGGTTTAGAAATCAAGGCTGGTCCGGACCACACCAAAAACAGACCAAAAAAAGACATTGAAACAACGTGGGCATTAGCCTGTGCTTAGTTGGTGCATGCTATTTTTAAGCAATAAACTCTGAGGAGGTGTGGTGTATGGCCAATATAACACAGATAAGGGCTGCTCTTAGGCACATATGTCACAAACCCCTGAGGTGCCTTATTGCTATTATAAACTGGTTACCAACGTAATTAGAGCAGTAAAAATAATACATGTTGCGTCATACCCTGGTTATACGGTCTGATATACTGTACCACGGCTATCAGCCAATCAGCATTCAAGGCTCGAACCACCCATTTTAGAATGTATAATAAACTCTTTCTAGTGTTGTCAGTACCGTAAACGCAATGCGCGGGATCTTCTTTTCTCTAGACAGTTTTGCCATGGAATAAAACTGCTATTAGTCATGAAGTAATACTGGAGTAATCTGTTTCTAAAATTGCTAATGGACCTCCCCCTTCTCACTCTCCCTCAGGACCCCAGTACGGCAGTGTGGAGAGGGCCTGGGTGGCAGTGATGACAGAGGCTGAGAAGGTGAGTGAGCTGCACCAGGATGTGAAGAACAACCTGGTCAACAATGACTTTGAGAAGGTGAAGAACTGGCAGAAGGACTCCTACCACAAGCAGATGATGGGAGGCTTCAAGGAAACCAAAGAGGCAGAGGAGGGCTTCAAGAAGGCCCAGAAACCATGGGCCAAGAAGCTCAAGGAGGTGAGGGGCAACCACCAGAACTACACTTAGAGTGATGTAACACTTTCCCCAAATTGAGCTGTCATTGACGTTGAGGTCCGGGTCAGCACATGCACCACACTCTGCTGTAACCTTGAAGTCGTTTGCATTGAAATGATGTCCCCAACGGGTTCATGTCCTTCTAAAATATACAATTTCTTCTCTCCTCAGCTTGAGACTGCCAAGAAGACGTACCACCTGGCTTGTAAGGAGGAGAAGGTGGCGTCATTCAGAGAGGCCAACAGCAAGGCAGACGCCTCAGTCACGGCCGACCAGCAGAAGAAGCTCCTGGACAAGGTGGACAGGTGCAAGCAGGATTCTCAGAAGGTGAGCTACCCAGACCACTACTGCCCAGATCAGGGCGTAAGAGCTTACATCCACCACCAAGGCATAGCAGTAGCACCCACCTGGCTGAGACACGACAGCCATTTTGTGCCGGAACACTGATTACCACACATCAGCTATCATCACAGTGAAGAGTCCTTTCTGCTAATCAGTATTCACACTGAGAGCTGCAATCAAGGCGAGTGGAGAGGAGAGAGTGAATCAAATCAACTCCAGCTATTTTAAGACTCATCTGGGTCACACCCTCCACTGCTCAATCCTCCTCTTCACCTTTATTTAACCAGGTAGTCCAGTTGAGAACAAGTTCTCATTTACAACTGCGACCTGGCCAAGATAAAGCAAAGCAGTGCGACACAAAACAACAACACACGGGATAAACAAAAGTACAGTCAATGTTAGGGAGGCCTCTCATCTCATTGCCGTTACTAGTTCCAGGAGTATTTCTTGAGTTGAAGATCTGCAGCCCAGAGAGGACCTATTGACTAGTATAGTGGACTCTACTCTGCTGAGGCCACTGGGATGATGTCACAGCCTTGCTACCCCTTGACCCGCTCAAACCATTACATATGTTCAATAACACTGTCTTAGAACTACTGAGAGGGCCACAAATTATCATTCAACCTTGGTCGACGTCAATCACCACCACTTCTCAGTCACCTCAAGCCTCTAAAGACCTTGCTATGCAGAGGCTAGAACGATCTAACCGAATAGAAAAAGAAAAGTCACTGTAATGTGCAGGATATTGACAGTAAAATACCCTGTATGAAAGGTCCCTGACACATTAAAATACAACAACTATTAAGCCCACTTTGTAGGGGTCAACGGCCCCTCCGCTCTGAACTGTACAGCCAGTGTGCTTGTTTACCCCTGACACGTTGTTAACGTACTCTGTGATCCTCCCCATGCAGGCTAAGGAGAAGTATGAGAAGACTCTGGATGAGCTGAGGAAGTGTACGCCCCAGTACATGGAGAACATGGAGACAGTGTTTGACACGTGTCAGCAGTTTGAGGAGAAGAGACTGAGCTTCCTCAGGGAGGTGCTGTTGGACATCAAACGACACCTCAACCTCACCGAGAACCAAAGGTAGGGCCATACTCACACACGCCTTGGCCCACCACCTGGGCACCACCATAATAGTACACCGAGTCAAGACGAGTGTGTCAGAGCAGAGGTGTGACTGCTGTCTATCTCTGTCTGTCTTCAGCTACGCCACAGTGTACAGAGACCTGGAGCGCACCATCACCTCTGCCAGCGCACAGGAGGACCTGAAATGGTTCAGCAACAACCACGGCCCTGGCATGCATATGAACTGGCCCCAGTTTGAGGTACACAACCACCGCTTCCCAGTTAGCCTCACAAGACATGTGTTTAATTGATCGCTTTTAACTCATGGTATGAATTCATTTCAATTCACTTCCCCCATTGACTGAATAGGAACAACCAGGCTTTGACTGGTAACTGTGGCTTGCTCCCTGTCTTCCGTCCGTCTGTCCTTCCTTTCTTCCGTCCGTCCTTCCTTCCAGGAGTACAACCCAGAGATCACTCACATGATCAACAAACGGGAGAAGTCAAAGAAAGGGGCAGACGGTATCATGCTGACCAACGTGACAGCGGCTCCGGACTATGTGGCTGCACCGGCTGGAGACAGGGGCAGGTAGGTCTCACAGACACCTCCACCACTACGGTTACCTTCTGTAGTAGAACAGACATGCCTCTCTAACATGTAGAATAACTGTGAATGTCATCACAAGAGACCATTTTCCTTTTTTTACCAATACTAACAGCAGAATTGATCTCAAAACATCTCTTTTTACAATGTGTAGTATGTCAGTGATGTAATTGGCATTTTGCAATAGTAAGCAAGTAAGTCTCGGACAAGTAAGCTTTTTCCGAGCCAGAATGGCCCATAGGTGCAATAAGGAATTGTGCAATAGGCAATGTATGAATTCTGTGAATGAGATGTTATGTCTGCTGTTTGCTCAAGAGCATTTCCCCACGTATTGGATGGGGGCTATAACATTTATCTTGTCTTGTCTTATCGGATGTCCTTGCGATAGCAGCAATGATTCATGTGGACATAAAGTTAACGGTTCATAAATACAAAGCACACAATGTCATCGCAAGCTATAGTATCATTAACTCGAACTGTGAAATGTCACAGTTGGGTTTGGTAATATCTCCCGCAAGGGCTGTTTAGTGGCCAGAAGATGACGTCACCCCGGTTGTTTTTGCATTGTCAGTATGATCATAGCAGAACAGAGAAGTGGGGGGGGGGGGTGCTTTCTCTGTTGCATGTTTTCTCGTGCTGGGTCAACATGAATGTACGAGAGATCAGCTCTTAAAGGACAATGGAAGTGAAACATCCAGTTTGTGCCTCCTATTCACTCACCTTGGTTCGACTGGAAGGTAGCAACAGCCCTTTCTCCTCTGTGCTGGTCACACGATGACCATGATGATGGATAGTGATCCTAGTTACTGGAGGAAACTTGTGGAAACTTGTGGTCAACTGTTCTGCAACTAGACAATGATGATGGTGATGATGGTCCGTGATGTTGAAACGTCTCCTCCTCCACAGTGTGAGCAGCTCTGATAAGAACCAGGCCTACTCCTCTCAGGACCAGTCGGTAGAGTGGTCAGACGATGAGCAGGCCGCGCCAAACTCCGGCTCAGACACCAATGGGGGTGGGGCCAACCCCTTTGAGGAGGAGTCAGCGAAGGGCGTGCGGGTGAGGGCGCTGTACGACTACGACGGGCAGGAACAGGACGAACTCACCTTTAAAGCAGGTGAGAATCCCAACGAGAACTAACAACTCTGTTTGGTTGTTTGGTTGTAATTCTGTGTTTATTGTCATGTTGCCATGTCTATCTTTTTCCAAATGTGATGCCACAAATCAATTTCCCATTACTACTACTAAGAACTGAACATTTTAGAAGCAGAGCCTGTTGATTGGTTACTGTAAGAAAGACACTAAATTGTGCCCTGAACTTTTCAAATACATTTGTTTTGTTATTTACTTTATATATGATATGAACCAAATAATCTAACTAACGCACAGTAGGATACAAGGTTTCCAGAGATAAAAAGCAAGTTCTTTTTTTGTCTCGTTACATTTTTCATCCCAAAAAGAAAACACACAATAGCAACACCCAAGGCCCTGGCATATGAACTGGCACCAGTTTGAGGTACAGTTTGCAAAAAGTCATCAACATACACATCTCAGATTTAACCCAGATTTCAACCAAAAATCAACAATAGAGTTGTTATAATTGTAATTGAATTCATGTTTGTTGCAAACTCAATCCAATATCAATCCAAAATTCTACAGTATGTCAATATAATGTCTTTTTCTACCTTCCCTTCCTCTCGCTCCCTCCTCTCTCTTTCTCTCTCTCTCTTTCCTGTCTCACAGGAGATGAGCTGACTAAACTAGAAGACGAGGATGAGCAGGGTTGGTGTAAAGGCCGGTTGGACAGTGGCCAGCTGGGCTTGTATCCTGCTAATTACGCGGAGCCCGTCTAGCTGCTTGTGTACGTGGAGGACACTGCCCCATTGGTTAGTCACCCAGACTAAACCGTCTGATCATACTGCACATTACCAGAGACTTCAAAGCAATGCTTCCCCATCCCTCCTCTCTACCTGAGCAACCAACACACAGACTGAGCAGTCTTTATTTAAACACTCCCCTAGGACCCACATCAGACAAAGACAGTACCAACACGACCAACACATATCAACCACCACACTGGGCTTGGGACCACGGTCAAACCACGTCAGTATATGTGTACCAACAACAAACACCACAACCGATAAGTGCAGGAAAATAATTCAGCATTTTTGTGTAGCTGTGTTCTCTTCCAATGTTGTGCAGTGGTTATGATGACATTTACATGGCAGAAAGGACGTTCCCTCATAACATATGATATGGTTTAGTCCATGGTGCTTGCTTAGACAGAATGAGCTATGCACTGTGCATTGTGAATATGTGCTGATGGGTCTGTCATTCCATGTAAGGTTCTAAAAGTCTCCCTGTGAAACAGCAGCAGCAGCAGCATGTGCTACTGTATGACATTAATGACATTTAGCTGCAGGATCACTGACAAATCACTGTTGAGCAGAGCAGAGCACGACCGTACTACGCTGTTGAGCCTTGTTCAGTGTAATGGCATAGAACAGTGTTTCTCTACCCTCGTTGTACCAGAGACTGGCAAGCTACGGTTCTCCTCTTTGGGTGACTGTTTAGATGAAAAGCTTCTCTCAAGATCAGACGATGTTGGTGTCAGATGAGGGACCACTCAGTAACGTCTCAGGGGCCGGTGCCAGACCATGGACCGAGGGTTGAAGAAACACCTGTATAGGACATGTTCTTTCCCTAAAGCAGCATTGAGTTAATGTACTTGAAGTACCTCCGATCATACCATGTTGATCATGTGCTTGTGATTTCCTGACCCCACTGCTTTCTGGACTCATCACGTTATATTGTTTTCTTTTGTCTTAAAGTGCAAGCTGTGTTCATTGAGAAATATGAAAAATATGCTTTATTATTTTGATTTCTTTTGTCTTTTTTTTCTTTAGCATGTATTGGGTTTAGGTAGTGCATTCCTCAGCCTATGTGGGCCTCCACTAGGGTTCAGTGCAATTATAACATTGACCCAACTCCACTAATGGGTTAAACGGTTTGTCATCAGAAATGAACTGTCGCCGACCAAATTACAGGAGACAAAAACATTTAGGAATATGAGAGAATCCTGGGAATTCACTGTATAGATGACACAGTTATAGTAACAAACGAACGAGAGCCCCACTGCCCCATGCGAGATACTAGATCCTATCCATAGATATAAAACACATGCATTTTTTTATGAATGAAAATGAGTCACCCTAACTGTATCCCAGCTCAGTCTCTGTCTCTCTCCACCTTGCTGTTCCTGATCTAACGGTCATTGCATACTCGATCACAATAAGCTGTTAAATACTACTGAAAGTGAGCTTACTGTACACTTTGACCAAATGATTCCTTCTTTTTTCTTTTTAGTTTTTATCCTGTCAGTTGAATCCTTAATCCTTAACATCATTTTAGAAACTGATGCCAATGATTTGTGTCTCCTAACTGGCAAAATTGAGACTTATCTAAATAATGGGGATAACTTGAATCTATACAACACACAATCCTTAATCCTTGTCTACTGAACTAGTGAATCAAAGAGAATCTGCAGCAGAGATAATACCTAGAAAATGTGTGACACGCACACATATGAAACAGTGTTAACCCTTTAAACACCAGGGATGTACTCTTAATGACAATGACACGGGGAGAGAAAGCTATAGTACAAAGTACACTGTTAAAGAAAGGCAGAAAGTGTCAAATATTGATGAGGAAACTATATTTTCTGCTGCTAGAAGTTCATTTTGGAGATCTGGGATATAGCTACCGGAGGACATTTTGGGACTACACTTCCGATAGTGGGATAAAACATGTTAACCATCAGCTCTCCAAACGAAACCCAAGCCTCGCTAAATCAGTAAATGCTTCACCTGAGCCACACCACCCATACCCACAACACACACACACACTAACAGAGAGAGAAAGAGAGCATGTGCACACAGACACTGGCCCAGTGCATCTGGAAAGACCCGGTTCAATTACCACCATGAAAAGACACAACTAGTGTACATGCTGTTCTAAACTATTATAGACTCCTTTAGCCAGTTCAACACACCAATAAAGTGCAGATAGTACACTATTGACCCAGCAGACACAACGCATTGTATCTGAATCAGAATGAGATTGTTTACAATACTGTTGTACACATGTCATCTAATTTGTATATGAGTATGATGTAAAGTTCAGTAATTTACATCATGCCGATGGCGTTCACACAGAAGTTCACGTGAAGCCGTGAAAGGATGGTGAATATGTAAAGATGTTTTAACCTTTTAATTGACCTTGTTTCGCACACAGTATGTAGGGGAACCAGTGGTTGTTGGAAAGCCCTAGTGGTCTAGAAGCCTGTCTGCTTGGAATAATAGTTCTGTACTCTTCAAACTGTAGTGCCTGTTCATCTGCATACAACAAAATAAAAGGCTTTATCAGAACATTGGTACGACTATTGTGATGATGGGTACACGCATTCTCTGGATAGCGGGGTGATATACACACATCCATTAAAAAAAAAAAATTTTTTTTTGTACACTGCAAATTGACCATTTGATTACATTTGAGGCACGGTCACTTTTTGTTGTTGTCGCTAAATTCCTGGTGATTTGACTCTTTGTTGACCAAAAACGTTGGTCATAAGCATGAATGAGACTTTATAATGTTGGCAAGTCTTTTAATAATGAATTAACCTGCAAGCTGTTAAAAAAAAAAAAAAAAGCCTTACCTAACACACCACTAGAGGTCATCAGTAAACACAAAGAAGTTCAGCTTCCTACTCTTTCTGAATCAAATGCCCCTAACTGCAATCACTGTTTGGGTTGACATCTAATGGGGGAGTGACGTCTACAAATACAGTGCTATGACTTTTTATGTATGAATGAAATTATGGTTGCAGATAAAAAAGTAAATATTGTATTTTATGGCACTTGCTTTTTTATTTTTTATTCCCTGAGCGAGACATTCTCTCTGACCTTTTTATCAAGCCGCCACGTTCACCTTGAGGTGATATATGTTGAACTTGTTAGGACCTTATAGATGAATATCATATTTCAACCAGTATTTAAATAGTGTAGATCTTACGGTGTCTTTTCTCACAGGAACTGTTTTTGGCCGCTGCATTCATAATAAAGACCAATGATGAATCGTGCAGAAAATATAACAAATATTATGTATTAACATTTCATGGTAATAAAAGACCAATTTAAGCCAACAAATAAAATGTACCAATCAACACACCAGTGCACGTTTAACATAAAGATAAATATTTAAGGATAGCATGATAAAATAGGTATGAACAGGCAGGGTAGATCGAGTATAGAGGCTGGAAGTGGAATATTTGTGAGGAGATGACCCTTGTCCAGGCCCTGACTGACTGATGAAAAATGACATCACATACAGTGCTCTCAGAAAGTATCACATCCCTTGACTTTGTCCACATTTTTTTGTGTTACAGCCTGATTTTAAAATGGATTAAATTGAGATGTTGTGTCACTGGCCTTCACACAGTTCCCCATAAGTGGAATTATGTTTTTAGAATTTTTGGGAAATTAATTAAAAATGAAAACCTGAAATGTCTTGCGTCAATAAGTATTCAACCCCTTTGTTCTGACAAGCCTTCAGGAGTAAAAATGTGCTTAAGTCACATTATAAGTTGCATGGACTAGTGTTTAACATGATTTTTGAATGACTACCTCATCTCTGTACCCCCACACATACAATAATCTGTACGGTCCCACAGTTAAGCAGTGAATTTCAAACACAGATTCAACCACAAAGACTGGGGAGGTTTTTCAATGCCTCGCAAAGAAGGCCACCAATTGGTAGATGGGTAAAACAATTAAAAGAAGCAGACACTGAATATCCTTTTGAGCACAGTGAAGTTATTAATTACACTTTGGATGGTGTATCAATACACCCAGTCGCTACAAAGACACAGGCATCCTTCCTAACTCAGCTAAGCAGAGTCAAAATCCTAGAAGATAACCTGGTTCAGTCTGCTTTCCAACACACTGGGAGACAAATTCACCTTTCAGTAGGACAATAACCTAAGACACAAGGCCAAATATACACTGTGGTTGCTTACCAAGATGACATTGAATGTTCCTGAATGGCCTAGTTTCAATTTTGACTTAAATCAGATTGAGAATCTACGGCAAGACTTGAAAATGGCTGTCTAGCGATGCTCAACAACCAACTTGATAGAGCTTGAAGAATGTTTTAAAGAATAATGTGCAAATATTGTACAATCCAAGTGTGCAAAGCTCTTAGGGACTTACCCAGAAATACTCACATCAGTAAAGGTGATTCTAATATGCACAGTGCATTTGGAAAATATTCAGACCCCTTGACTTTTTCTACATTTTGTTACGTTACAGCCTTATTCTAAAATTGATTCAATTATTTATTTTTCTCATCAATATAAGGACAAAAGGAAAACAGATTTGTAGAAGTTTTTGCACATTTATTAAAAATAAAAACAGATACCTTATTTACATGTTTTCAGACCCTTTGTTATGAGACTCGAAATTAAGCCGAGGTGCATCCTGTTTCCATTGATCATCCTTGAGATGTTTCTACAACTTGATTGGGCTCTGGCCCAGCCAAGACAACACAGGAGTGACTTCGGGACAAGTCTCTGAATGTCCTTGAGCGGCCCAGCCAGAGCCCAGACTTGAACCCGATCGAACATCTCTGGAGAGACCTGAAGATAGCTGTGCAGCGACGCTCCCCATCCAACCTTACAGAGCTTGAGGGGATCTGCGGAGAATGGGAGAAACTCCCCAAATACAGGTGTGCCAAGCTTATAGCGTCATACCCAAGAAGACTCGAGGCTGTAATCGCTGCCAAAGGTGATTCAACAAAGTACTGAGTAAAGGGTCTAAATACTTATGTAAATGTGATATTTCAGTTTTTTTTTTAATACATTTCCAAAAATGCTCAAAAACGGTTTTTGCTTGATCATTATGTGGTATTGTGTGTAGGTTGTTGAGGGGGGAAACTATTCAGCCCATCTTAGAATGAGGCTGTAAAGTAACAAAATGTGGAAAATGTCAAGGGGTCTGAATACTTTTCCGAAGGCACTGTATTGACTCAGGAGTGTGAATACTTACGTAAATTAGATATTTCTGTATTTCATTCTCAATAAATTTGCAAAAAATTCTTAAAACATGTTTTCACTTTGTCAATATGGGGTATTGTCAATATTAAATAGATTTTTGGAGTAAGTCAAGTTGTATGAATACTTTCTGAAGGCACTTTACATCCTCTTACAAATATTATGTGCAAAGTGACTCTTCGGTCGCAATCCGTATTTTAATGTTTCTTATTTATAAGTCCTGTTTATACCTGGTGCTAAAATGTGTCCTGTGTTCTGATCTTGTCCACGTTCTGATTGTGCCCACATTTTTAGGTGTAGATTACTAATACACTGTGTTCTGATTGTGATCCAATCTTCCTGACTATCTCCGGAGGTAGTCAGGGACCCATTGTCTCTGTAAACAGACCTGGATTTAAATCATCATTATTCCGCCCTGTAAAATCATGGAAAGGTAACACCATTGACTAATGGCATCAATAACTGTCTTATATCTGTCAAATAATTTGCATACAGGGAGGGACCAGAAAATCTGATCACAATGCAGATTAAGTTGACAGATAAGAGCAGGGGTGCAACTTTCACTGGGGACGGACGGGCGGACGGGGCATGACCCCCTCCCACATTCTGAAATTGCATTTTGCCCTCCTTCCTCAGTTTTATCACTGCATTGTGTTACAGAAAGCAGCATAGGTGTGCTTTAGGAACATGCGGATGCCTCAGAGCGGTCGGGAAGGTGGTTTCAGTGGTTTCAGCCGGCTGGATTTAGGACCGTGCAGACACCACAGAGAGTGTGAACTGAGGCATTTGTCGTCTGTATGTATTTTGCTTTTTCTTCAAGTTGCAAAAAGCAAGCACAGCAGAAACTGGCTTCTCTTTATTTGACTGATATAGCTGGCCAGGTAACTGCTGTTTGACTCAACAGAAGAAGAAAAAATATTCCCAGTGCTGAGCTAGTAGTGCAACTGACGTGCACTGTTAGCTAATGTTTCATCCCCTCCAGTTCTGTTTGAAATGAATGAACTAGCTAGCTAGCTAGCGTTCCACAGTCAGTTCAGCTCTACCCTCTAGCTATCTGTCTGTCACGCCCTGGCCTTAGTATAATTGGTTTTCTTTATTATTTTAGTTAGGTCAGGGTGTGACATGGGGAATGTTTTTGTTTTGTTGGTTTTGGGTGTTGTTTATGGTAAAGGGGTTGTGTATAGTATATGGGTTTGTGTGGAGTACAGGTTTCTAGTATTGTCTAATTATGTTTAGTTGTCTAGGAGAGTCTATGGTTACCTGAATGAGTTCCCAATTAGAGACAGCTGATTTCGGTTGTCTCTGATTGGGAGCCTTATTTAGGGTAGCCATAGGCTCTCATTGGTTGTGGGTAATTGTCTATGTAAGAACGTTAGTAGCCTGTATGTTTGTGCACAACGTTTGTAGCTTCACGGTCGTTTTGTTGTTTTGTTAAAGTGTTTGTGTCAGTGTTTTGTTTCGTTTTTTGGCCTTCTTCATAATAAAAAGAAGATGGCTTATTTTCCAACTGCTGCATTTTGGTCCGTTAATCCGCCACACGATCGTGACAGAATTACCCACCATAGGACCAAGCGGCATGACCAGCGGCAACAGGAGAAATACAAGGATTCATGGACATGGGAGGAAATTTTAGACCGGGAGGTACCAGGAGAATATAACCGCACCAAAGCTGAGCTGGAGGCAGCGAAAGCAGAGAGGCGGCGATATGAGGAGCTAGCTCGGAGACAGGAAAAGGAACCTACAAAGGATCTGGGCTACACTACGTGGGAGGAGATCGACAGGTGGGCGATCAACCCAGGGAGAGTGCCGGAGCCCGCCTGGGATTCTCTGGCGCAGTGCGAGGAGGGATACCGGCGAATGGAGGCAGCACGACGAAGCGGTAGGAAGCCTGTGGGAAAACCCCAAAAAATTCTTTGGGGGGGGCTTAAAGGGAGAGTGGCGAAGTCAGGTAGGAAACCTGCGCCTACTCCCTGTAATTACCGTGGAGAGCGAGAGTACGGGCAGACACCGTGTTACGCAGTAGAGCGCACGGTGTCTCCTGTACGTGTGCATAGCCCGGTGCGGGTTATTCCACCTCCCTGCACTGGCAGGGCTAGATTGAGTATTGAGCCGGATGTCATGAAGCCGGCCCTACATATCTGGCCACCAGTGCGTCTCCTCGGGCCGGTTTACATGGCACCAGCCTTATGCATGGTGTCCCCGGTTCGCCTACATAGCCCGGTGCGGGTTATTCCACCTCCCCGCACTGGTCGGGCAACGGGGAGCATTCAACCAGGTAAGGTTGGTCAGGCTCAATGCTCAAGGGAGCCAATACGCCTGCACGGTCCGGTATTTCCGGCGCCACCTCCCCGCCCCAGTTCAGTGCCACCAGTGCCTACACCACGTAACAGGCTTCCAGTGTGTCTCCAGAGCCCTGTTCCTCCTCCACGCACTCGTCCTATGGTGCGTGTCTCCAGCCCGGTATCACCAATTCCGGCACCCACGCACTAGGCCTAATGTGCGTCGCCAGGGTCCAGTATGCCCTGTTCCTGCTCCCCGCACTAGCCCTGAGATGCGTGTCCCCAGCCCGGTGCCACCAGTCCCGGCACCACGCACCAGGCCTACAGTGCGCCTCAGCCGGCAGGAGTCTGCCGTCTGCACAGCGATGACTGAACTGCTCGTCTCCCCAGCGCCATCTGAGCCATCCGTCTGCCATGAGCCTGCAAAGCCGCCCGTCTGCCATGAGCCTGCAAAGCCGCCCGTCTGCCATGAGCCCACTGAGCCGTCCGCCAGACAGGAGCCGCTAGAGCCGCCAGCCAGACAGGAGCCGCTAGAGCCGTCCGTCAGACAGGATCTGCCAGAGCCGCCAACCAGACAGGATCTGCCAGAGCCGCCAACCAGACAGGATCTGCCAGAGCCGCCAACCAGCCATGAGCAGCCAGATCAGTCAGCCAGCCATGAGCAGCCAGATCCGTCAGCCAGCCATGAGCAGCCAGATCCGTCAGCTAGCCATGAGCAGCCAGATCCGTCAGCCAGCCATGAGCAGCCAGATCCGTCAGCCAGCCATGAGCAGCCAGATCCGTCAGCTAGCCATGAGCAGCTAGATCCGTCAGCTAGCCATGAGCAGCCAGATCCGTCAGCTAGCCATGAGCAGCCAGATCCGTCAGTTAGCCATGAGCAGCCAGATCCGTCAGCTAGCCATGAGCAGCCAGATCCGTCAGCTAGCCATGAGCAGCCAGATCCGTCTGCCAGCCATGGGCCATCCCTCAGTCCGGAGCTGCAGTCCCTCAGTCCGGAGCTGCAGTCCCTCAGTCCGGAGCTGCAGTCCCTCAGTCCGGAGCTGCCATTCTTCAGTCCGGAGCTGCCCCTTATCCTGGTGCTGCTCCTTACCCTGGTGCTGCCCCTTACCCTGGTGCTGCCCCTTACCCTGGTACTGCCCCTGACCCTGGTACTGTCCCTGACCCTAGTACTGCCCCTGACCCTGGTACTGCCTCTTACCCTGGTACTGCCCCTTAGTCCGGAACTGCCCCTGAATGCAATGGGGTTAAGGTGGAGGGGGGTCGTTTGGAGGAAGCCTAGGAGGTGTTTAGGTACTGTGGTGACGTGGGGACCGCGACCAGAGCCGGAGCCGCCACCGTGGATGGAAGCCCACCCAGACCCTCTCCTAGACTGTGTATGGTGCGCCCGGAGTTCGCGCCTCAAGGGGGGGGTTATGTCACGCCCTGGCCTTAGTATTATTGGTTTTCTTTATTATTTTAGTTAGGTCAGGGTGTGACATGGGGAATGTTTTTGTTTTGTTGGTTTTGGGTGTTGTTTATGGTAAAGGGGTTGTGTATAGTATATGGGTTTGTGTGGAGTACAGGTTTCTAGTATTGTCTAATTATGTTTAGTTGTCTAGGAGAGTCTATGGTTACCTGAATGAGTTCCCAATTAGAGACAGCTGATTTCGGTTGTCTCTGATTGGGAGCCTTATTTAGGGTAGCCATAGGCTCTCATTGGTTGTGGGTAATTGTCTATGTAAGAACGTTAGTAGCCTGTATGTTTGTGCACAACGTTTGTAGCTTCACGGTCGTTTTGTTGTTTTGTTAAAGTGTTTGTGTCAGTGTTTTGTTTCGTTTTTTGGCCTTCTTCATAATAAAAAGAAGATGGCTTATTTTCCAACTGCTGCATTTTGGTCCGTTAATCCGCCACACGATCGTGACACTGTCAGGTAGCAGTATCTAACAGCTGTTGTGTGTATGGAAATGTTTTGTAGCCTTTGTTTGTCAACAGAAGTAAATTAACTTGGCTCGTTTGTGATCTTATCTATAACTTTCTCACTCATCGTTATTCACGATTTATTCAGGATTATCCATAATCATGGTAGTATTCACATTCATGTAGAAGTATTTAGAAACATATTCTATTCTTATTTTCCATTTAAGTGACCCCAAATAGGTCATATTAGATTTTGTAGAAATGCAGTAAATGAGCTTTATATGCCCATAAATTCTGAGGGATGACCTCCAGACCCCCCATCAGGTTATGCACCCCCCCCCCCCCCCACCCCCACTTCTAAAACCAAAGTTGTGCCCCTGTATAAGAGATACATTTTATTACCATTTGCAGATTTAACAGACCTTAATCAGATAGTGATTGAATCATCTTGATCAGATGATGAGAGCCTCACGTTAGATAGCACAAGGTGTGAATGAGGCTTTAGTTTAGCCTGGATTGTATGCTCAGACGAATATATCCAGTTAGCTGGAACTATGCAAGGCACCAAGGTCAAGCAGATACTGTAACTTGGATAAGAGTTCACTTGAGATCGTAATAATGAATGGGGACAACACGACACGAGCTGAAGTCAGCCACCTATGATTCCCCACGTGGCAGCGTCTTGTCATTGTTGCTAGCTGACTGTTCCGAATCATAACACCACACGGCCATCTACCTCATCGATGCGCACTCGTCATTTTCCTGAAGTTGTCGGCCAACCCGTTTATGTACGGAACTTTTTTTCTGTAAAGAACCATGCTCATAAAGTTCTAAATGGAGCCTGTATGGTGCTGTAAAGAACCCGTTCCTAATGTTTTATAAAGAACCATAAAAAAAAAAGGTTCTATATACCACCAAAAAAGGGTTCCGCTATGGTTACATCCCTTTATGGGGAAATATAGAACCCTTTTTTTATGGTTTCGATATAGAACCTTCATGGAGACTGGTTCTATAAAGAACCTTTCTCAATCTCAATGGTTCTTTGTAGAACCATACATGGGTTTTTATTCTGGTTTAAAAGCCATAATATACTGTTAAAATGCAATCGTTTGTATTATTGTGTTTATTAACAAGTTAAATCAGGTGTGGGAGCTCTGGAACGGCTGGGGGTCCCTGAGGTGAGAATTGAGAACTACTGACTTAGTCAACCATTCTCAATTGACACAAGGCCATACTTGAGTCTTTCACAAGACACTGTCACTGACCATAGTCATACATAACATGTAACAGCGTAACACAACAGATTAGATCACCTGGAAGGACACTCACTCAGGGTTGCACAGAAAGAGCTGTGAGCAAGCCAAGTCCCAAAATGTTGAATGAGCTGCTGCTGCTATGTTTACATTTTTTGAACCTCAAAGAACCATTGAAGGGCTCAAAGGGTTCTTTGGGTCAGTGTGGTTCCACATAGAACCAGCACCCTTACCAAAAACCCCTCGAGGAACCCACATTTTTTATTGTATACTTCATAGAATTCGACAGAACTGGTAATGATCAATTATGAGATTAGTAATGCTGCTGGTTTTCAAGAATTGAACCTGTATTGCAATGGTGAAGATGGTGAAGGATACAGTTTTATGATGTAGATATTCCTTTCTATATTTTTTGGTTACATTTCAAATCAAAAATGATATTACAATTAGACGCAAGCAAAAGGTGCAGAACATATGACATATAATATGGTAATATACAGTGGTCTGGTGCTTTCTAGATGTTTTCTATGGCAGGGTGGAAAACCAACGGCTTTTACCAGTCAGTTACCGACTTTGACTATATGAGTTTATTATGAGGGGGTTGTTGCTGCACTCCCATTCAGGTTCAGCGAAATACTCTTTTGTAAAAGCCTTTCGGGAGAGTTCCCGAAGTGTGCCATGTGAAAAATGAAAAAAAAAGAGTGAGCTGTTTGCCTCTCTGGATGACAGCCAGAGCCAGAGCTGAACCCTAGCTGAAGCAAAACTCCTAACCACATTCCCAGAGGAATGAGTAGAAACAGGCTCTGATAAACAAGCGGACGCAGACTGTTCTTCGTCCTACACACAGGGACACAGCAGGTACATCATGTTAAAAGGTATAACTGTGGGCAATGGGAATTTCTCTTCCTTGTGTTTGATGCCAATCAAATGTTGTCTTCCGGTGTTTTAAGATACGGGTTATTGATTCAATGATATAATAGGGAAAAAGGACAGGCAGATCGTGCAAATGAAAAAGGCAGTTCAAAGTTGTTTTTTTTCTTTCTTTGTTGTTTGGTGGTTTTTATGAGGAGTCAGCCCCAGAGAAAAAGCACTTTCATTTTAGTCTCAAGTTTCTTCTCTGCATTAAAAAAAGCGAAAAAATTATTTGCCAGCTTTGACTGCTGACACTTACTGGCAATAGCTGGCAAAGGCTATGTGTACTTACAGGGGTTGGTCAGTGCATGCTTGTTAGTTTCACCCCTTCTCAGCTTGGTGTTGGTGTAATGTACAAATGCAAGGTGTGATCGTGTGGCCCTTTCTTTGGAGACCTCTGTCCTCCTCCGTCCCCTCATACTGGGTGGACAAACTGATAGACCAGTCTCTGGGAGACATCAGGCTTGCGGATGATGCCCTTCTTGTAGTACTGCCGTATGGAGCGGCTCAGTTTGTCGTAGTTCATCGCTGGACGGTTCTTCCTCAGTCCCCAGAGTCTTGCCACGTGAGCAGAGTCCTCGATTTTGAAAATACCTGACAGACAGCAGAGTGAGATTAGATATGGATTACTTTATCACGGCATCAAATTGTCATTCTTCTGAACTCATCCCATCAGTTCTTAGCGGTCACACAGCCTGTCCTGCTCACCTTTCTCCTTGTTGAGCCAGCGGATACAGCGTCCGTAGGTGTGGGGCTTGAGGAGCAGCTCTCTGAGGAACTGCCACAGGTGGATGGGCTGGCCTGAGCATGACGAGTCTGCCTCCAACCACAGCTCCTCTCCGCCTGCACAGAGGGATGAGCTATGAACACTCATGCGCACCCCCCCCCCCCCCACACACATATTTTCTAACAGAGCTGCACTATACATGACCCTCTGGTCTTCTTCCTAGGAGCTATGAACCCACACAACTGCCACTACTCCTTCCCAAGGGCCAAGAACACTCTGGCCCTCGAGAAATGAGATTCATGTCACTTTCTTTCCTAACAAAGCTAACAAAGAAGAGGCTAAACCTACCTGTGATTTTGCTGTCTCCAACGGAACACCTCTCTTTCATCCAGGCAGCTGTAGAGAGGGAAAGAAGGGAGAGAAAGAGAGAGAGATGTATTGTTGTATTGTTTGAACGGAATGATAAAAGCTTCATTATCCTGAGGAGAAAACAGTAGTAAACTACAGTATGTGCAGAATGTCTGTCTAAACCAGTCATCAAGGCCAGCCCCAGGCATAAGCGACAAAAGTGGTCGCTTAGGGCCCCCGCAAAAAACATTTGTAATAATCATGGCTGAATACCGACCAGGCACGCAGAGCATGTTTTTAGGGGACCTGACCTTCAGGGGGCCCCAATTGATTTTGTTAGTCATTCTCACTCATATATCATATTAACATGGATATAAGCTTAGGGCCCCCAAAAGGCTATGGCCCTGCCAGTCATACAGCTATTATAACACACCTGACTTCCAGATGTCCAGGTGGGCGTGCAGGGTGTCTCCACACTGAGGGGACCTCTGCCTGAAGTCCTCTTCACTCATGGCACACAGGTCTTTCCCAGTGAGCTCCTGAAAGGCCTTGCCGGCCTGAGGCAGTCTATACAGGTGCTCTGTCCACAACAACCACTTCTGGACGTTCCCCGAGCTCCACTCTATGGGGTCTGGGGATAACAGATAAGAACGGTAGCAATTAACACTCTATTTTGGATAGTCCCCTATACATCTATTGATGTTGAACAAATGATTAGCAAACTAGCAGTAACATTTACGGTAAATGTCAACTGCATGTATGTTGGCCTGCAATAGGGATGGGTCTATTCAGGATAGAGGGTTACCAAAACAACCATGAACACAGTGGAGACCCTAGATGTGTGTGGTCCCCATACTGCAGAATCGGTTTATCTCTGGTCACACACACACACACACGCACACACACACACACACACACACACATACAGAGTGCAATCAAATGCTGTCAATCAGAGGCCAATTACTGTCTTCACCATAAAGTCTTTATTTGCCTTGTCTTTTCTCAGCGAGCTTCGTTCTGGGTGAACTCTAATCGCAGGCGTGGCCTAGGGAGAATGGTGGTTTGCATAAGGTGGGGTACTGTTCTGTTGTGTACTCTACAATCATTTTCATCAGTTGAAACGCACCACGAGACCACATTTTGGATACAGCGGTAGCAGCAGGAGGAGAAGAAGTAGGGTCTCTGTGATGAAAGGGTGTGACTGACGGAAGACATCTTATAGTACACACAGTACTGTATGCCCTTGACCTGCTGTTTGCTTTGCCAGTTGAACAGACCTCACCCATGCACTGTGTACACGGCTGTTGGCAGGCAAGCAGTATCGTCATTCCCACTAGGTCCTGTTTGGGTATTTGTTAAACACATGCAAAGGTTGGGATTATACAGATCCTGGAACAAACAAGCATGACTTGCGTCAGGGAGACATAGTTCATCATTAAGAGCTGTCATCCATCTCAATTATCCTCTAGCGGCAGGCGGATTCTGCAGATGTGTCTGCTCTGAATCAATATATCAATACCTTGTGTCAATACCTGATTGGACAGTATGCATGAATAGGCTAGAATGAATGGCTCTGGTGTTTTTCATGCTCATGAAAGGGAGACAGGATCATGCAGTAGTGGCAGCCATAGATGAAGAATTAGTAAAAAGTGTCAAGTCCCTCAGTCCACTGACTATGGCTCATCAAGCCTAGTGGTTAGCGCATTGGGCCAGTAACCGAAAGGTTGCTGGATCGAATCCTCATGCTGACAAGGTAAAAATCTGTCCTTCTGCCCCTGAGCAAGGCAGTTTTTCTAGAAGCGAAGAAGCAGGGTGTTCCATGATGTCATATCCTGTGTTTAATCGATTGGTTGCTTACTGTATAATCTGCATTGCCATTGGCTAGTTCTGACTGGTTAATTTATTTATTTTTGTCATGATTTGTACTGTTCCCCGGGCGACGAAGACGTGGATGCCAATTACGGCAGCCCCCCCCCCCCCCCCCCCCCCGCACCTATCTGATTCAGAGGAAGACACGTTTCAGTTGAACGCATTCAGTTGTACAACTGACTAGGTATCCCCCTTTCCCTTTCCAAAATATGAAATGCACAGAACACTGATGTGACAGGGATCAATTAATCCTACATAGAATCGGTACCCACCACAAAACATATCTTTAAACAGGAATGTCTATTCTACTAACTCTACTAATTCTAGCACGAGAGTGGCCGTTTACTACTGTAGCAGTACCTACCTGGGATGATGTTGAGCAGCTTGCAGGCCGTCTCGATGTCCTTCAGCACCTCCCCGACCACCATGCTCTGGACCTGCTCCAGGGATCGCTCCTCCTCCTGGCCCTCCAGCCCCGGGGAGAGCCCCAGGGCCTGGCTGTCGATGACGGGGCACTGCTCTGGCTCCTCACGGTGCTCGGACCTGGTTATGGGGAGAGGCACGGGACAAGCCTGACCCGAGGAGGCCTCGGTCACCTTCACCAGCCAGGTGGAGTCCTCTGTGAAGAGCATGTCGAAGCAGGACAGGTGGAGGCCTGGAAGGCCGCGATGCTCAAGAGCCTCCATGCAGGGCTTGGTGTCCTCCATCTCCCAGGCCATACCAGCCTCTGCACCTGTCCTGTCTCCCATTGGGCTTTCAGGCAGACCTAGGCGGGACGGAAACAATGGGCTGCTGCCCTCTGATGATATACTCTCCCCTGGACTCGACATGGCTGCTGCCTCCTTGTGAGGGAAGAAGAATGGATATTTAGTTTACAATAGTCATAAAGATTTACCAATGTCAAGAATGTGATAGTACCAACAGTATTTCCTATTTGATATGTTAATATATTGTGTGTGTGGAGATCAGTGGTGTAAAGTACTTAAGTAAAAATATTTTCAAGTACTACTTAAGTAGCGTTTTTGGGTATCTGTACTTCACTTTACTATTCATATTTTTAGCAACTTTTACTTTTACTTCACTACATTCCTAAAGAAAATTACTTTTTACTCCATACATTTTCCCTTACACCCAAAAGTACTCGTTAGATTTCGACAGGAAACGGTCCAATTCACACACTTATCAAGAGAACATCCCTGGTCATCTCTACTGCCTCTGATCTGGTGGACTAGGTAAACACAAATGCTTTGTTAGAAAATTATGTCTGAGTGATGGAGTGTTCCCCTGGCTATCCGTCAATAAAAATCTTATTTTTTTTAATTGTGCCGTCTGGTTTGCTTAATATAAGGAACTTGAAATTATTTATACTTTTACTTTTGATACTTATGTACATTTGAGCAAGTCCATTTACTGTTGATACCTAAATATATTTAAAACCAAATACTTTTTTACTTTTACTCAAGTAGTATTTTACTGGGTGACTTTCACTTTTACTTGAGTCATTTTCTATTAAGGTATTTATACTTTTACTCAAGTATGACAATTGAGTACTTTTTCCACCACTAGTGGAGATACAGGGCATTGACCACACTCATACAGTTCATGACGGAATAATGAAAACCAGCAGTTTGTCATCAAACTTGGTATGATCCTGCAACACCTGTGCGCTATGTCAATAATTATCTGACAACTTCCTATAGCCAACTTGTTGACCCAGAGTAAACAAGTGTGTCTTCATTTGTGTGGGAATCAGCAGAATCACGCTCTAGTTCTCTTTCATATATCCAATTCAGTTTGATGTAAGACCGGAAAACATGAATAATTATTTCACTGAAAACCCTGTAAAGAAAGTGTAACCAGTGACCTACATGAACATCCTGATAGCCAAATTGTAATAACCTCTTGGAATTAGTGAAATTCGACTTAGAAGTATAATTTTTTTTAGACACTATACAGTAGATGACGTTCTTGCAGTAAATCAAAATCACAGTACCTTCAAGAAACTATACCTTTGCGCCCAAAGCTCCGGCTGCTAAACGTGCAACAGTTTCAAAACGTTAAGAAAGTCCATCAGAGGGACTGCGGGTGTGACTCCTCCAGAGTGATGCACAGCGAACAGAACAGAAACTGAGGTGAGAGCATGTTTGCAGAGGCTCTTTAAATGTGTCCTGAGTCAAGTGAAGACACGGGGGGAATGACCCTTTAGAGAGAGCACAGAACCAGCAGGGCAGGCATGGGGCAAAATGGATTGCACTGAGTCTCTTACTTGTGGGTCAGTGGCCCAGAATGGGTGGTGACTTGGGGGTAGGTGACTTGTATTGAGGCCTAAAGCGGTACGACCGCCTGCCTTTTCCTTTCAAGGTGCCGTCTCCGCAGCCCTCTGGCTCCACTGTCAGCTGGAATTTTTAATCAAATGAAAGAGAGATAATGTGGAGGAGGACAACTACACCTCAAAATGTAGTATGACGGCGGGCCCGTGTTGTTGTCTGCTCAGGAACAGTTCCAGAAGAATCTGGAGGAATTTGTACTTCTTGTGTCAATTCACTCTGTTTACGTACACTCTGGTTTCAATGGTTTCGCCCTGCCTCATGTAAAGCAGCCCAAGGTTATTCCTCACCATGTGACCTGAACAGGAAAAACGCCTTGCCTTAGAAACTTCCCACACAGCTGCCATACGACTGGCATCAGAGTGGCATCCTAAGTCAACATCAAAGGTTGTCAGCTGTACCACTGACCAGTGTAATCTCAGGATGACCTCACTTATGGTTCACAGTGTACCTGGCTACCTGCTGCCACAGGTGGTAGATGGGAAGAAACGTAGCTGTCATAGAGACAGGGGTTATCAGTAGTTGTGCCGTGGTAAAAGACGCCTGCTATCGCACAGCACATGTTCAAGGAGAGACATGGCTTGTTTGCCCAGAGAGACTGTAAGCCACTGTATTCATAAAACAGCTATAACACTATTGTACCACACCCAGCAACCGCAATCCAAACCATCTATATTTATGTTGATTAATTGTTCCACTTGTTATATGGTTGTTTTTCAAAGAAACTAAGAAACTGATTGAACTGATCAGACATGGAATATTCCTTGGGGTGAGGATAAGGCTACTTTACCACAATGATCCTTGCGGGAACACAGTTGACAGACTGTACCAGTCCTATTAACCCTAAAGGAAATTAAGTTATCCTCTCCTCTCCCTCTCTCCCTCTCTCCCTCTCTATTCTCCACATCTCCAAACCCCCAGTCTATCCCCCTCCCCATTCCTCCTTTTATCTCCCAATTTCCCGCTAAGGGTCTGGGGATAACCCAATGTCTCTTCTCTTCATCAGGAGTCAGATTAAAAAGCGCCAGGCGATGTACCGGCCAGCCTGCTGTGTGTCCACTCTCCTCTGTAACAGCTTGCGCTAAGCCCATTAGCCCGGCAAATTTAGCCATATTAGCTTTTTCAAAAAGGGGAGGGGACGGGAGAAAGAGGCACAAACATGCTCCCCGGGGGAAGGATTAAGGGCCTGACTGATCTCTAAATGAGTCCGGCCAAGACGGTGATATTCATTTCAGGAGAATTAGGCTTCGCTCCATTTGCTAGCCAGGCCTTAGACACACAGTCAGATGAACCATAGCCATGAAGGCAGCCATCCTCCCTGGTAACCATTTAACCACTTTTTATTTATCTTTCTTATATTTTTGACATTCTCTGTATCAAGCCTGCTTGTAATAAAAGCATGGATGAGTCTCTCTGTGTCAGACTGAGAAATGAAACGGCAGCATGGCAATGTTCCTCAGGTGGTAAAATGCTATTTTGGTTACATTCCTAATGTGTGATTCAAAATTGTGTTCAGAATCTAAAATAACACCTTGGTTTTTTTACCTGGTGTTTTATTTTTATTGCCCGTGAATTAAAATGGGTGGCTAGATTCCCTCTCTGTGCTTTGGCTCCAACAATAAGTACATCGGTCTTGTCTTGATTTAGCTGGAGGAAGTTGTGAGCCATCCACGTATTTAAATAACTAATACAGTCTAATAACTGATCCGTGGAGCTAAAATCCTCTGGTGACAAAGAAATGTAAAGTTGTGTATCGTCTGCGTAGCAGTGAAAATCAATGCTGTGCTTTCTGATAACACTGCCAAGGGGTAACATAGGTGCTACAGATTTCTTCAGGAACAGGAGCTGAATGCCCTAACTGCTATATCTTCTTTAAAACAACTCTTGAAACAAAATAGTGCATCAGTAATAGATATAGGGAGACACAACAGTCACCAGATTTCACTTGTTGAGTCCTCTCCATGTGCACTTTCAAAGAAAGGGCTCCCTTGTTTGATTTTGGAGTTAAAGAAGTATATATAGTCAGGTGTGACTGTTTGCTGTGTGTGTATGGTTTAAAGAGAGATTTGGGGCTCTATTCAATCAGATCCGCTTTAGTCGACATCCGCACAGCGGATGCGACAGCTGTCGAATCCACAAGAGGCTCCTGGCATTATACCTAAAGCGAGCATTGCCATTGGCTGCACGGAGTCGCATTATGAGAAATCCCATGCAGCCTTGTTTACAAGTTCAAAGTTTGAACGCGACACTAAACTGAGATGTAGGATTATCTACACCTCCATTAGGCTGATGGAAATATTTTTTTTGTATCCCCTTTTTCTCCCCAATTTTGTGATATCCAATTGCGATCCAATTATGATCTCGTCTCATCGCTGCAACTTCCCAACAGGCTCGGGAGATGGCGAAGGTCGAGTAATGCATCCCCCGAAACATGACCCGCCAAGCGGCGCTTCTTAACACCCGCCCGCTTAACCCGGAAACCAGCCACACCAATGTGTCGGAGGAAACACCATTCAACTGTCGACCGGAGTCAGCCTGCAGGCGCCCAGCTCGCCACAAGGAGTCACTAGAGCACGATGAGCCAAATAAAGCCCCCCCTGACCAAACCCTCCCAAAACCAGGACGAAGCTGGGCCAATTATGCACCACCCTATGGGACTCCCGGTCACAGCCGGTTGTAACAGAGCCTGGGATCGAACCCCAGGCTGTAGTGGTGCTGCAACACTGCGATGCAGTGCTTTAGATCGCTCCGCCACTCGGGAGGCCCTGAGCGTAATTATTTCTATATAGCCTACACTTTCTCGTTATGAACTTCTAACACAGGTGCACCGATTTGACAGCTCCGATGTAGTTACACCTACAAAACATCAACTATGCGGATGTCAGCTATCGCCGGTTAAAGCGTGATCTGATAGAATCTATGCCTTAGACGAGCCTCAGTGATTCTTTGTTATTATTTTTCATGAGAAACTTAGAACCATCCAGGCAATCACCAGAGTTTCATAACTTTCGGGGCACAGCCCTGAAGACCAGGGGCTTACATTCCCTGCAATTCTACGCCATTTTACATAACTGGAGACATTACAAGTATATTTTTTTAATACCACACAATTGACCAAAATGACAAGATACTCTGACATTGACATACTGAGATAAATAAACTGAACAGCCCATGTCTTAATTGCAACCAATAGCATAGGCCAATGAAAATAATGGATACACAGATTGTAGGCCTACAATATGAGGTAGAAATTATAGTCCACCAACTTTCCAGTGGCACTATCTTATCCAAGTAGATTTTTCCCGCAATTGTATTATGAAATATTGCAAAATACATTCTAGCTGCCGCCTGCTGTTCATTGACAGCCATATTGGCAGCCACAACTCAACAATCAGCTGATATTTGTCCGCGGACTGCCTAATTGCCGGATTCCTGACTGTAGGCCTATGAGCTGGTGATGTGACAAAATACAATTCACAGCAATTTTTTTAAGAAGCTATTGATCCTCTGTGGATAAATTATGCTCTCTGGTGTAATATTTTTTAATTATTTCATTTATTTCTGTACAGACAGGAGTCATTATATAATTTGGCAAATGTATTTCAATGTATCTGCAGCCCTTCCAGCACCTCTTCCTGTAGCTATGTGTTCTTCCATGGATTGTGGCCAGTAACCCCATATGAGGTTATTGCATAGGTAGGCCTACTGTTACAATCATATTAAAATAATCTGATCAGCGAGTAGCCTACAATTACAAGATAATAAATTCAGTAGGATAAGTCAATGAAGCTTATAGTAGTTTCAGCTATATTGTTATAGAAACTATGTAGACCTTATGACTTGTTTGACCACTGTAGCACAGTTCCGGTGTCCATAAGGCTAATAAGAAAAGATGTCAAATGGCTTGAATAGCCAAAAGGGTCAAAAGTAGGCTAAAGCCCGAAAGTTGTGTGTAGAGAAGATCGTCATTGCTTTCAATTGCTAGATTAATGATCATGAGCACTCACATCAACTTCACTTAGATTTCCCAGCCTAATTGTAAAAACAATATCCAAATTTAGATTCAGTGAAAAAAAGAAAATTGGACAATGATTGATTTATCAAGACCAGTTCCCATGCTTGTCTCAAAGTTGCGCAGTGACGCTGTCACAATCAAAACGGTGCTGAACTGGTCAGTTGACCACACACGGCAATTGCTTTACATTTATTATAACCAGTGGTGTAGTGCTATTTTTTTAGAGAACCTACCATAGCTCAATTTTCTATTCATATTTCGCCATCATTTCTGAATGAAAGTTTGTAGGAACATGTAGCCTATTGCATAATATCATCCAAATTCTAAGATTACCTATGCATACACATAAGCGGCTCAATTCATAAAAAAGAAAATGCCATGTTAAGACACCAAATTAGTCCTACCTTATTTTAAATTAGGCCTTCGTCACTGTCAATCGTGATCGATAATTATTCATGTTTTACGGGTGAAACGTACATTCTGCATGCATGCCAACCATTTGATCCCAATCAGTTTCATGGGAATATGCATTTCGATCTTCTTGAATGACGTAGGCTAGGTAGTCTAACTACAGTTTAATATAATTTTAGATCAGATGGAGTTAAACACAGACACCTGTATTTGGTTTCAATCAAGGCATATTAAGCCCATGGTGCGTGCTGTTGAGTTCACGTCGTTTTATTTTTCAGACATTTCAGCACAATCGTCCTAAATTGCCATGAGAAATGATGTGATGTTTTTCGTCTAACAGTAGCCTAACATTATCTATGCTATTACATTCGGTTTGTGATTTAGAATACTAAGTAATCATTATGTGATCTTGTGAGACATCACACCGTTCTGAGAAGTGGTGGAACATCCCTCCGCGGTTTACCGACAGCACTACACCGGTGATTATAACAGTTATATGACTTTGGGAGTTTCACATAACCACAACTTTACACCATCGCAGCGGCGCAAAAGATTAGCGGCTGACACGAAATCATTCGGGCTAAAGCCCCGAAAGACAAGTCTTGGTAATGTCCCTGGAATCAACAAATGGAGAAAGAAAACGGAGTATAAGGATACTAGCTTAATATGAGAGTGCTGGAAAGATCAATAATACCCAGCAACGTCTACTGTTCTCACAAGGAAGTAGCCTTACTGAGAAAAATATTACAGCCCCTTAAACTTTCAGACCTCTCATTTGTTATTTAACCAGGAAGTCCAATAGAGGTCAGAGCCATGTAGGCCCACATGTGACATATCTTTACTGCAGGTGACGGCATGTTAATGAGAAGCTCAGGATCCCCTCACCATTCAAGGGTTACTATGCCCCTTGGTATGAATCAATCAATAAGCAAAAGTGGTTGAATCTACTTTGCTGGGTATCAATGATGGATGCTGTTTTCTGTTTCCTGGTTTCCAAGGGGTTGGTATTAATTAGGCTGTGTCTAGACTTGACAGTTCATGCAGCTTTAGTATTCTGAACATAGAGTTCCGGTCATGAAATTCCGAATGCGTCATGCGACAACACCTACATTTAAATGTGTCTACCGTGTCCACAGTATGTCCGGATTCCCTTTTCCGCGGTGTATTCAAATGCCAGTATGCATTCTACAAATGGTGGAATAGGCAAAACATGACAATAACGCAACAACTGAAGGGAGTAGCTAACTACTGTAGCTAACTAACTTGGCATCCCGAGTGGCGCAGTGGTCTAAAGCACTGCATCAAGGCGTCACTATAGAAACGCTGGTTCGAATTCAGGCTGTATGGCAACTGGCTGTGATTGGGTGTCCCATAGGGAGGTGCACAATTGACCCAGCGTCGTCCGGGTTTGCCTGGTGTAGGCTGTCATTATAAATAAGAATTTGTTCTTAACTGACTTGCCTAGTTAAAGGTTAAATTAAAAGATGTAAACTAGCCAGCTGACCTCTGTAGCAAGCAATGCTAAAGGGATTGCAAACGGTTTAGCATAACTCTAGCCAAACAATTCTAGGAACCCTATTTCCTCCATTGTTGTAATGAAAATGTGCCTTTTGGTCCCAAAACATCGTCTTCTGCAGACTAGTGGGAGGAGTGCTGATGACATCACCCACTGCATGTGCTTTCTCATTGTGTCCAGACTGAGAAGAAAACCGCACACAATGCATACCTGACAGCCTCATGAAGTGGTCAGCCAGCTCTGAACACAATCAGACCACAAAGTGACTTTTGTGCGCCTAGACCCGTCTTTTCAATGCGTTCTTCGTACTCTGATAGCGGAAGTCGTGTGTAAGTGTCAAGTGTAGACATGACCTTAGTGAACGGTTTCTTTGTGTGCCACGCTATTTTGCAGTTGTTGTAACATGGGACCATTTTCACCTGTAATGCAGGTGCATTGGCATCAGGCCAGGTTCTTCAGAGAGGAACACCCTTTTGAGTTTGGCTACAGTTACCTATAGGGGTGTGTCAACCAGAAAATACTGGTATTCATAATCGTATGACTATTAGTAATTGACAGTTAATAGTCGGATCGGATGATACTTGTGATCGGAAAACACACAAGTGTTTTAATATGCCTAAAATAGATGTTGGCAAAATACCAATCTCTCTGCGAAATAAACTGCAGATTGCAGATTATGAGCAGCGCGTGGAGGGGTATGTGTGTGTGTTTTTGTCCTCAATTTGCAGAAAGCAATTTGCTGTCACTCATTCAGAGTGCGCATCCACGTTTAATCTTTTCTCCGTACCCTCGCCCCGCTTTCGTTAGATACAGTACAATGCACATTGACAATTTGAGCAAACGTCCTACCCATTTGATTTATCATAGTAGCAGGAAGCATCAAGAAATGATCCGACCGAAACATGCAAGGAGAAGTGGTTAGGTGAAAATATGAAGCGAATTATTCTAGAAATACTGCTTTGCTCTATCCAATCAGAGCAGCTAGATCAACGTACAGCCCGCCCTTCTATTTACAGACAGCCAAACTAACCAGTTGAGTTATTTAGACCACGTAGCATCTTGCATTTCATTGAAAGATCTGCGCCGAGTCTGGCAACCGAAACGTACTTTTTTCTAATCACGGATAGGCTAATAACTAAAAATACTCAGATCATTGCCCATATCTGTTAAGATACTTGTTTTGTCCGATTAGGCTACTCGGCACACCATACTTTTGACCTTTTCCAAATGCTCACATAACACTCAATATTGACAGAATATTATCCTTACAGCACTACACACGCACGTTTTGTGTGTCTAGTGCTATTGAGCATCTGTACCCTTAATATGTCCTATCTCTGAAGAGGCCGTTGTTACATACTCAAGTGCTGTGGTGTCATGGTTTGGGTAGCAGCCAAACCAAACCATTGTTACTTTTCTGTAAAATGTACAGTGCCTTCAGAAAGTATTCAGCCTGAATTTAAAATTGATTACATTTAGATTTTTTAGTCACTGGCCTACACACACTACCACATAATATCAAAGTGGAATTATGCTTTTGTCTACATTTTTTTTACAAGTTTATAAAAATGTTTCATCTGAAATATCTTGAGTCAATAAGTATTCAACGCCTTTGTTGCGGCAAGCCTGAATAATTAAGGAGTAAAAATGTGCTTAAAAAATCTTAAGGATCCGCCCCTTATTTTAAATTTTCGCCTAAAATGACATACCCAAATTGACCTGCCTGCAACTCAGGCCCTGAAGCAAGGATATGCATATTCTAGGTACCATTTGAAAGGAAACACTTTAATGTTTGTGGAAGTGTGAAAGGAATGTAGGAGAATATAACACAATAGATCTGGTAAAAGATAATACAAAAAAACGTTATTTTGTATTTTTTTTTGTACCATCATCTTTGAAATGCAAGAGAAAGGCCATAATGTATTATTCCAGCCCAGCTGCAATTTAGATGTTGACCTCTAGATGGCAGCAGTGTATGTGCAAACTTTTAGACTGATCCAATGAATCATTGCATTTCTGTTCAAAATGTTGTCTCAAGACTGCTCAAATGTGCCTAATTTGTTTATTATTAACTTTTCATGTTCAAAACGGTTTACTCTTCTCAAACGCCAAGGAAGTGAAAAAGAAAGCCAAGTTAACAAACAGATTCCCGACCATTTCGAATCCCACCGTACCTTCTCCGCTATGCAATCTGGTTTCAGAGCTGGTCATGGGTGCACCTCAGCCACGCTCAAGATCCTAAATGATATCATAACCGTCATCGATAAGAGACATTACTGTGCAGGCTTTTGACTCTGTCAATCACCACATTCTTATTTGCAGACTCAACAGCCTTGGTTTCTCAAATGATTGCCTCGCCTGGATCGCCAACTACTTCTCTGATAGAGTTCAGTGTGTCAAATCGGAGGGCCTTTTGTCCGAACCTCTGGCAGTCTCTATGGGGGTGCCACAAGATTCAATTCTCAGGCCGACTCTCTTCTCTGTATACATCAATGATATCGCTCTTGCTGCTGGTGATTCTCTGATCCACCTCTATGCAGACGACACGATTCTGTATACTTCTGGCACTTCTTTGGACACTGTGTTAGATAACCTCCAGACGAGCTTCAATGCCATACAACTCTCCTTCCGTGGCCTCCAACTGCTCTTAAATGCAAGTAAAACTAAATGCATGCTCTTCAACCGATCACTACCCGCACCTGCCCGCCCGTTCACCATCACTACTCTGGACGGCTCCGACTTAGAATATGTGGATAACTACAAATACCTAGGTGTCTGGTTAGACTGTAAACTCTCCTTCCAGACTCACATTAAGCATCTCCTATCCAAAACTAAATCTAGAATCAGCTTCCTATTTCGCAACAAAGCATCCTTCACTCATGCTGCCAAGCATACCCTCATAAAACTGACCATCCTACCGATCCTCGACTTTGGCGATGTCATTTACAAAATAGCCTCCAACACTCTACTCAACAAATTGGATGCAGTCTATCACAGTGCCATTCGTTTTGTTACCAAAGCCCCATATTCTACCCACCACTGCGACCTGTACGCTCTCATTGGCTGGCCCTCGCTTCATACCCGTCGCCTAACTCACTGGCTCCAGGTCATCTACAAGTCTCTGCTAGGTAAAGCCCCGCCTTATCTCAGCTCACTGGTCACCATAGCAGCACCCACTCGTAGCACGCCCTCCAGCAGGTATATCTCACTGGTCACCCCCAAAGCCAATTCCTCCTTTGGCCGCCTTTCCTTCCAGTTTTCAATGACTGGAACAAACTGCAAAAATCACTGAAGCTGGAGACTAATTTCTCCCTCACTAGCTTTAAGGACCAGCTGCCTGAGCAGCTCACAGATCACTGCACCTGTACATAGCCCATCTGTAAACAGCCCATCCAACTACCTCATCCACATACTGTATTTATTTATTTATCTTGCTCCTTTGCACCCCAGTATCTCTACTTGCATATTCATCTTCTGCACATCTACCATTCAAATGATTAATTGCTATAGTGTAATTACTTCGCCACCATGGCCTATTTATTGCCTTAACTCCCTTATCTTACCTCATTTGCACTCACTGTATATAGACTTTTTCTTTTCTTTTTTTCTACTGTAGTATTGACTGTATGTTTTGTGTAACTCTGTGTATGTGTCGAACTGCTATGTTCTCAACTAGCCTACCTGGTTAAATAAAGGTGGGGGGGAAAAAAAACAATAGCATGGTATTCTTTCACTGTAATAGCTACTGTAAATTGGACAGTACAGTTAGATTAACAAGAATGTAAGCTTTCTTCCAATATCAGTTATGTCTATGTCCTGGGAAATGTTCTTGATACTTACAACCTCATGCTAATCGCATTAGCCTACGTTAGCTCAACCATCCCATGGAAGGGACACTGATCCCGAAAAGGTTTTACGAAGTCACATAATAAGTGGCATGGACTCACTCTGTGTGCAATAATGGCATTTAACATGATTTTTGAATGACTACCCCATCTCTGTACCCCACACATACAATTATCTGTCAGGTCCCTCGGTCGAGCAGTGAATTTCAAACACAGATTCAACCCCAAAGACCAGGGAGGTTTTTCAATACCTTGCAAAAGAAGATGGGTAAAACATTTGTAAAAAAAAAAAAAAAAACATTGAATATCCCTTTGAGCATAGTGAAGTCATTAACTACACGTTGGATCGTGTATCAATACACCCAGTCACTTCAAAGATACAGGTGTCCTTCCTAACTCAGTTGCCGGAGTGGAAGGAAACCGCTCAGGGATTTCACCATGATGCAAATTGTGACTTTAAAACAGTTACAGAGTGTAATGGCTGGGATAGGAGAAAACTGAGGATGTAGTTACTTCACAATACTAACCTAATTGACAGAGTGAAAAGAAGGAAGTCGGTACAGAATAAAAATATTCCCTAACCTGTTTGCAACAAGGCACTAAAGTAGTACTGCAAACAATGTGGTAAAGCAATTCATTTTTTGTCCTGAATACAAAGTGTTACATTTGGTGCAAATCCAATACAACAGATTACTGTACCACTCTCCATATCTTCAAGCATAGTGGTGGCTGCATCATGTTATGGGGATGCTTGAAATCGTTAAGGACTGGGGAGTTTTTCAGGATAAAAAATAAACGGAATGGAGCTAAGCACAGGCAAAATCCGAGAGGAAAACCTGGTTCAGTCTGCTGGTAGATTAATTCACCTTTCAGCAGGACAATAACCTAAAACACAAGGCCAAATCTACACCGGAGACAGTGGTTGTTCCTGGGTGGCCGATTTACAGTTTGGACTTAAGTCTGCTTGAAAGCGCATCTTCAACCTTAGGAGGCTGAAGAAATTCGGCTTGTCACCAAAAACACTCACAGACTTCTACAGATGCACAATCGAGAGCATCCTGTCGGGCTGTATCACCGCCTGGTACGGCAACTGCTCCGCCCACAACCGTAAGGCTCTCCAGAGGGTAGTGAGGTCTGCACAACGCATCACCGGGGGCAAACTACCTGCCCTCCAGGACACCTACACCACCCGATGTCACAGGAAGGCCATAAAGATCATCAAGGACAACAACCACCCAAGCCACTGCCTGTTCACCCCGCTATCATCCAGAAGGCGAGGTCAGTACAGGTGCATCAAAGCAGGGACCGAGAGACTGAAAAACAGCTTCTATCTCAAGGCCATCAGACTGTTAAACAGCCACCACTAACATTCAGTGGCCGCTGCCAACATACTGACTCAACTCCAGCCACTTTAATAATGGGAATTGATGGAAATTATGTAAAAATGTACCACTAGCCACTTTAAACAATGCCACTTAATATAATGTTTACATACCCTACATTACTCATCTCATATGTATATGTATATACTGTACTCTATATCATCTACTGCATCTTGCCATCTTTATGTAATACATGTATCACTAGCCACTTTAAATGGCTGCAAGGCAAAGTGTTGAGTAGCCAGTGAAATCGTGCCCATTTCAAACGGCCTCCTACTCAAATCTTGCTCGTACAATATGAATATTATTATTCTTTTTGGATAGAAAACACTTTCTAGTTTCTAAAACAGTTGGAATTATTTCTCTGAGTGAAACAGAAGTCCTTCTGCAGCACTTTTCCTGACCAGGAAGTGAAATGTCAGAAATCGATGCTCTTTTCAACTTGATGCCTATACATGGTCTTGACACTTAGGAGTCTACTTACACTCTATACGCCTTCCTATTGGTGTAAAGAGGATGTCAGAGAATACATTTTTGTGCTCATCTTGTTCTGTGGTGGAAAAAAAACTATTTCTTTGACGTGACCGTCCACTTCCGGTACTCTGAAGGAAGTGGGATTGACTTCTGTTTTGCCTTCGTAACGAACGGCTAACATCTCCGGCTCAAATTTTTTTTGATACATGTGACCATATCATCGTAATGTATGTTTTTTCAATATAGTTTAAACTATGCCACTTTATGTTTACATACCCTACATTACTCATCTCATATGTATATACTGTACTCTATACCATCTACTGCATCTTGCCTATGCCGTTCTGTACCATCACTCATTCATATATCTTTATGTACATATTATTTATCCCTTTACACTTGTGTGTATAAGTTAGTAGTTGTGGAATTGTTAGGTTAGATTACTTGTTGGTTATTACTGCATTGTCGGGAACTAGAAGCACAAGCATTTCGCTACACTCGCATTAACATCTGCTAACCATGTGTATGTGACAAATAAAATTTGATTTGATTTATGAGCTGTCATCGCTGCCAAAGGTGATTCTAAAATGCATTGACTCAGGGGGTTGAATATTTCTCTAATCAAGATACATTGGTATTTTATTTTTCATGTGTTTTTTATAAATGTTAGAATGTCTCTTCCACTTGGACATTAAAGTATTTTGTGTAGATCGTTGACAAAAAAAAATCCCAATATAATCTATTTTAATACCACTTTGTAACACAACAAAATGTGGAAAGAGTTAAGGGGTGTGAATACATTCTGAAGGCACTGTAAATCCATCAGGCACCTGTGCCATTCTGGTCATCCACCAGGGGAGAATTTTGGATAATGCCATATTTCTCGTTTTACCTCAGGGATTTATTCAATATCTATAATTGGCAAGATACCTTTCATGTAATGGCAGATAAATTGGCAGATAAATGGTCTGTGGTCACATTTGTGATCAGTCCCTTCCTTTATTCCCTGTACGCCCTGTACTCCCTGTTCACTCATGACTGCACAGCCAGGCATGACTCCAACACCATCATTAAGTTTGCTGATGGCACAACAGTGGTAGGCCTGATCACCGACAACGACGAGACAGCCTATAGGGAGGAGGTCAGAGACCTGGCCATGTGGTGCCAGGACAACAACCTCTATGGCAACTGCACGGCCTCCGACCGCAAGGCACTACAGAGGGTAGTGCGAACGTCCCAGTACATCACTGGGGCCAAGATTCCTGCCATCCAGGACCTCTATACCAGGTTGTATCAGAGGAAGGCCCTAAAAATTGTCAAAGACTCCAGCCACCCTAGTCATAGACTGTTCTCTCTGCTACCACACGGCAAGCGGTACCGGAGCGCCAAGTCTAGGTCCAAGAGGCTTCTAAACAGCTTCTACCCCCAGGCCATAAGACTCCTGGACACCTAATCAAATGGCTACCCAGACTATTTGCATTGCCCCCCCTCCCCTTATTTTACACCGCTGCTACTCTCTGTTGTTATCATCTATGCATAGTCACTTTAATAACTCTACCTACACGTACATATTACCTCAACTAACCGGTGCCCCCGCACATTGACTCTGTACAGGTACCCGCCAGTGTTACGACTCTCGTTGGTAGAATGACCGGACCAAGGTGCAGCGTAGTAGGCGTACATTTTCTTTATTAATGTTCCACCAAAAACAATAAACAAAAGAACGAACGTAAAGCTTTGTAGTGCAAAACATGCAACAAACAAAGACAAGATCCCACAAAACCCAAACGGAAACTAACAACTTATATCTGATTCCCAATCAGAGACAACGATAGACAGCTGCCTCCGATTGGGAATGAAACACACCAACATAGAAACAGAAAACCTAGAATTCCCACCCCAATCACACCCTGACCTAACCAAATAGAGAAATAAAAAGGCTCTCTAAGGTCAGGGCGTGACAGCCTGTATATAGTCTCGCTATTGTTATTTTACTGCTGCTCTTTAATTACTTGTTAATTTTATTTCTTATTCTTATCTCTATTTTATCTCTCTGCATTGTTGTTAGGGGCTCATAAGTAAGCATTCGGGGCATGTGACTAATGAAATTTGATTTGAAATTGATTGACAAACATCAGAAGTACTCAGACAGGTGCAATGTTGCACAGTTGGGGTATATAGATTCTCTAGTACCTTTATGTTGAATTAAATACAATAAAATGAAATACCACATCGCGCTGTATGACAGGAAATTCGAATATTTTATCAGCATAAGAGCTGCATCTTCATAAAATGTAACCCCATATACCTTTACCCCATAAGATAACTTAAAAAGTAATTTTCTTTCAGAAACGTTCAATTAAAACCAACGCAGAGCGAACAGCACCTGATAAATTACTGATAAGAACACACCTTGGAGACAATTTTGTGGCTTTTTCGCCCATACACACAGACTCCACAAAAAGTACATCCTGACTACCTGTCCGACTCCTTACCTGGGCCAAGGTGTGCTGGCCTCTGGGTGGTCTCAGGCAGGGCTGAGACTGGTGCTGAGTGTAGACAATACAGGACCCCAACAGGTGTAAGGTAGACTAGTGGTGATGATTACCTCTAGTCCAGTTAGCTCAGATTCCAGTCTCTTCTGTCAGTCTGCAGGTGTCTGGTGTTTTATGATGGGCCAGGAGATGCGCCAGGCAGACGAGCAGGCAGACAGCAGGTTGGGAAAGCAGGCCTATAAGTAACCCAGAAGACTGATGAAGAATCCTCTACCTGGGGGCCTGAGGCTGTCTACTAGTCTCTGCTGGATCTTAAAAGGCGCAGACTTAAAAGGCGCAGCCCAAAAGCACACTAAGGCTAACTAATGCTATCAGTGACAATGTACCTGCTGTGGGTGTGACAGAGGGAGAGTGAGAGTGTGTGAAGGAATTCCAGTTCCATTGACTGTAGGTCATATTTATACTAGGGCAGCCTTGTTTACCTAAGCACACACAGTCTGTGTGTGTGTGTGTGTGTGTGTGTGTGTGTGTGTGTGTGTGTGTGTGTGTGTGTGTGTGTGTGTGTGTGTGTGTGTGTGTGTGTGTGTGTGTGTGTGTGTGTGTGTGTGTGTGTGTGTGTGTGTGTGTGTAACACACATAACACAAAGTCATTTCTCAACCCTGTTAGAACAACGGCATCGGATCTTAGTTCAAAGTATATGGGTGTCTGAGTGTCCATGACAGCTTCCTGTTTAATCTGGAAGATTCTGTACAGGTTAAGTGAAATTTCATGGGGGAAATAGACTGTACGGCAGTTTGAAAAATGATTCAGGTGGTTAGAAAATGATACTTGAAAATAGTTATTTTGATGTAAAAAAAAAAATCTAGTTGTCATCTTTACTTGAATGTAGTTAGTACTTTACTTCACATGTCCAACCATCTTGGGAAATGAATTCAGCATAGATATTACACTGAATAAAAATATAAACGCAACATGTAAAGGCCCATGTTTCATTAGCCAAAATAAAATATCCCAGAAATGTTCCAAACGTACAAAAAGCTTATTTCTCAAAATATTTTGCCACAACATTTATGCAAAAATGTTTTATCCCACTTTGTAACACAACAACACCTGTGCCAAAAATGTGACACACTGAAATTTGTGCAATTGTTTTGGGAGAAATACGCTTTTTGTGAGTATGGAACATTTCTGGGATCTTTTAATATGTGTTTTACCCCTGTTAGTGAGCATTTCTCCTTTGCCAAGATAATACATCCACCGGACAGGTGTGGCATTTCAATAAGCTGATTAAACAGCATGAACAGTACACAGGTGCACCTTGTGCTGTGACAATAAAAGTCCACTCTAAAATGTGCAGTTTTGTCACACAACACAATGCCACAGATGTCTCAAGTTTTGAGGGAGTGTGCAATTGGCATGCTGACTGCAGGAATGTCCAACAGAGCTGTTGCCAGAGAATTTAATGTAAATTTCTCTACTATAAGCCGCCTCCAAAGTCGTTTTAGAGAATTTCGCAGTACGCCCATCGTGACATGGGTTATGGTATGGGCAGGCATAAACTACGGACAACGAACACAATTGCCTTTTATCAGTGGCAATTTAAATGCACAGAGATACCTTGACGAGATCCTGAGGCCCATTGTCGTGCCATTCATGCGCCACCATGTTTCAGCATGATAATGCACGGCCCCATGTCGCAATGATCTGTGTCGCTGAGAAAAGGCAACACTATACCTTAAAGATGCAGTCTGGGATCTTAAGCACAAAAAATGTGTAATCTATTGTATGAATTGGATTAGTATCATATCATACGAATTGCAACAAAAAAATCAGGTCGTAACATATCATACAAAATGGATGACGTAGTACACAATTGGATGACGTAGTACCCACAAAACGGGGAGCCATTTTGGCTCGTGAGCGCCACTTTCAAAACTACTGTCTGAAATTATGCAAAAGCTCTGGAGCATCACTTTAATGACTGTTCAATCTTCAGTGGATTAAGCTGTTTGTGCTGATACTGAGGATGCCTCCTGTTTCCTTTCACTGTGTGTGTCATTTTCACTACATTAATTATTACTTCCCTTCACTTGCTGGCATCAACATCTTAGGTGCCGCCTACTGTGTATATTGGAGGTGTTGGGGGGGGGAAAAAGAAAAAGACAAATTCTTCTTCTTTTTCTTCTTCTACTCCTCCTGGGACCTGGACCCGTATTCATAAAGTGTCTCAGAGCAGGAGTGCTGCTCTTGTATCGGTTTCACCTTTTAAACCATAATTAATAAGATAACACGGACAAGGGGGGGCCTGATTCGAGAACATCACTCCTACTCTGAGACGCTTTATGAATACGGTGCCTGATCTGAAGAAAAGAGGTGGCCCTAATCTAATTATAATCTAAAGAAAGTGAATGACGACAATATGCATGCTCCCCCCAAATGATAGCAGAGTATAGCTTTTCCCCCCATTCATAACTTTGTATTTGCACTGTAAACCCTTAATTAATAGTTATCAGGATTACCGAACGTTAAAAAATGCCACAATGCTGCTCCCTTAGCTCTGGGGTTTTTGTGTTTAAGGAACAATAGGGTAACATGACATAATTTGGTTTCATGTGTGAAAAAACCTGTGTGGAAAGGGTTTGGTATATGAAGCTTGTATCCATTCTATATACACTGCGCATATCGACACAGATGATAAACAGCTCAAAATAAAAAATCTAGTGAATGATCTCTAATCAACTGCGCCTTTTAATCCGTAAGAGTTCATTTTCTGTTTTTTTTTTAAATAACAAGAGCGTGAGTTAGATATCATTACGCATGCAGTGTTTGAATGGAGTAATTGTGAGATTGGGAGAGGGAGTGCTGCTAGCTGAGTCACAGGATAGACACAGGGCCTTTAAAGAGACTGATCCTGGCGTGTGTTGACTGTTAAACAAACACACCAATACAAACCCACACTAACCCTGCTATTTTACATCTGCAATAATCACAGAAATCATGAAAGACGGCCTCCTCTCTCTGGACCTGTTATAATGGACCCGAGGCTGGTGTGTGTGTGTGTGTGTGTGTGTGTGTGTGTGTGTGTGTGTGTGTGTGTGTGTGTGTGTGTGTGTGTGTGTGTGTGTGTGTGTGTGTGTGTGTGTGTGTGTGTGTGTGTGTGTGTGTGCGCGCATGTGTGTGTTTGAGTGTGCATGTGTGCGTGTGTGCGTGTGTGGCTTATTGAATAATGAAGCAGTTAAGTGTGTGAATGACTAGTATTGGAATACTATACAGTATATCCAGACTGAACTTGCCTGCAAAAATAATGAAATATCACACATTGCAGCTACACTTTAAATTGGCAAATAATCCGTAACCACATTCATTCAACTTACCACAATGAGTCAAATGCCATTAAAAAAAAAAAGAATCTCAGTTGAGCGGAGTGGCAAAAATGTATCACTCTCTTCTGTTTGTTTTTGGATTTGTCGACATCCCATATGAAAAAATTTGCATGGCAGTTACTTGAACCATGGGAAGAAAAGGTGTTGCTCTTAAAGCATTTAGTAAACTTTGCTTTAGAATAACATTCTCATGGTTGAGGCAAGTATTTTGGAGAGTTAAGAATGAATCAAGTTGTCACAGTTCCAATTTACAAACGTATACCTTGATGTTATTTACCACACTGTAACCTCCTGTGACTTTCAGAGTTGGAGCAGGTGTTTTTGGCGTGAATAATATATTCAGTTATGGGTTGACGGACTGTTCTGGCTCCTTGACTTGTTTTATATGCATAGGTATTGACAATCTTCTATCAGTTGATAGAGTGAAATTAATGGGATTATGTCCTCAAATCACTTTGACTAAATGTGGTGCAACAAATTAGCCACCTAAACTGTGTTGACAAGAATGAAAACTTAATTTGGGGAATGTTTATGGTAAATACATTGTTGGAGTTATTAATAACGTTCCAACAATATATCCTGCTATGTTATGGATAAAGCCCTACCAGTTAAACCAGCGAATCCATCTTTAATTGATGTGGTTGTCAGTCAGTCAGAAGTGAGATTTGATATGTGAATTTCATTGCCCCCTGGCACAACCGCTAGACGGGGGATTAGGGGTCCTCCTCCAGGAACATTTTACTGTTTTAAATCAAATTTCCTGCAATTCTATGTATTTTGAAACGGCTTAGGCCATCGACCAGGATGGAAAATAAATCAATTCAGGTGTATATGCTTTGAACATAATAATGAACACTCAAAATTAAACGACTTTGTTACTTTTAGAGTTTCGAGGGATTCCATTTAAAGTATGCAACAGTAAAAATGTTTTTTTTTAGGTGATTTGACACTACACAGACAGTAATGAAAGGAGGCAAACGTTAGAAACAGTTGGAAGGAGGGATTGATCCCAGTTCTCCGGTAGAAAGTTGTATGTGACACACAGGACATTGTAATATTAATGGTTGATGGCAGTGAGTAACAAAATCATAGATTGCAGTCTCCTTGTTCATACACTACTTTCAAGGTAAGGACGCAAACATTTTGTATTTTGGGTAAACTATCTCTTTAAAATAGGGCTAATATCGCAAAATCACCCAACCTTCAACAAAAATCTAATGAATATCAATATTCAAGTGGTTTATGCCTACTAGTCAAAGATCCTTGCCATCATCTTACTCTACATAGACAAAATAGGATGTGTTTATGAGTTGTGAGTACCCCTACAATCTCTGCCTAGCATGTGCAGATGGTTTGATTCCTGGAGCATTTAATATCCAATGCTTATTTGCCAAAACTGTTCACGAATGGCTGCAAAAAAATACATAGCCTCGTATAGTTCATTTTCAAAAGACACAATTAGGCATATCAGATTTCAAATATGTGATTACAACGGCAAAATTGGGAAGAAGTGTAATAATAAAATAAGTGTGGGGAATAACAGTAGTTTGCTTGCTGCCAAGCACCATAACTACCCTATATTTTAGCCCATTGTTAAGAATGAGAGTTGTTCCTCTGTTCAAACTAAATAAAGTAAATAGATAACAAAATCTCCTGAAGGCAATATTATAGACATCTTCCCCTATACCCTAACCAAATGAACGTATTGTCCCCTGTCTAGAATCAAATGTACAAATGTGGATTCAAAATCTGAAATTATTTTCCATAGTTACAAATCAGGTCACCCTACCAAACTTCCCTGCTAAGACATACTGTAAGTCTGTCTGCTGCCTTTTCGTTGTCACAGCCTAAATACCAATCACCAAACAAGGGGATTAATACAAGTGGGGATTAAATACACTTGAGTAACTGCTGTCAAAAAACTGCTTTCTGCATCAGGGATAGGAGTAACAGCAACCTCATTTTGTTGACAACATTGTACAGTAAACTATGCTGCTACGGTGTTATCTTTTTACAGTTTTTACCGTTTTAAAAACTCAGCGAGAACGTCTTCTCTCTCCATTCATCTCCACTCTAATCTTGAGGTGCGTTAAAAAAAAAATGCGCCCAATCTAGTTGATCCTTTACATAACTAGACCAATCACAGGCTTCACAGTGCAGCAGTCCACAGTGTTGTGGCAAGACATGACAAAGATAGAGGTTCCGCTTGTGATGTTGAATTGCAGGTGCAGATGCTCCGAATTTCAAAATGATTTGCTGCACAGGTGAAAAGTGAACGCACTGACTATACAACGGACGAATTCAAAAACATCAAAGCAGTGCTTTTTCAATGTGTGCGATGTAAGAGGTGTACAGAGAGAAGAGGGTCAAATGCATCTCACAGCCAATGCGTGAGAGTTGGCAGCTCTGCAGGCATAATGGACACAATGTAGAACATAGTAAAAATCTAGAAAAACCCTTGAATGAGTAGCTGTGCCCAAACTTTTGACTGGTAATGTAGACAAAATATGATGGGTTTATGAGTTTATGAGTAATTCCCCCTATCACTTCTGTCTAGCATGTGCACAATATAAACATTTTTTAAATTATATTTGTAAGACTTTTTCAAAACTGTCCATGAATGGCTGCAAAAACACATAACTTCAAATAGTTCATTTTCAAAAGACACTATTATGCATATCAGATTTCAAATTTGTGATTACACTAATAATAAAATAAGCGTGGGGAATAACAGTAGTGTTCTTGCTAACAAACAACAGTAATTACCCCATATTTTAGCCCATTGTTAAGAATGATAATTGTCCCACTGATCAGACTAAATAAAGTAAATATACAATCCCTTGAAGACAAGATTAATTCAATCTGCCACTACACCCTAACCCCCCCGAAAAATCTATGCATTGTCCCCCTCTAGAATCAAATGTACACTTTTTGTTTCACAATCTGTTTGACAAAATTATTTTCATAGTTACAAATCAGGTCACCCTACCAAACTTCCCTGCTATAACATACTATAGGTCTGTCTGCTTGCTTTTTGTTGTCAGCCTAAACGCCAATCAACAAACGAGGGGACTAATGAAAATACATTTTAGTATATGCTGTCAAAAGACTGCATTCTGAAGTTAGGATGGGAGTAACAGCAACCTAATTTTGTTGACAACATTGTACATAAAACTGCGTTACCGTGCTGCTTGACAGGACAACGATAGAGGTTCTGCTCGTGATGTTCAATTGCAGGTGCAGATACTTCGATTAAAAAACTATTTGTAGAACAGTTGAAAAGTGAACCCGCTGACTACACAATGGGCTAATTAGAAAAATAGAAGCAGTACTTTTCAATGTGTGAGTTATAAGAGGTGTACTGTGAGAAGAGGGTCATATGCATGTGTCTCACAGCCAATGTGTGAGAGTTGGCAGCTCTGAAGGTGGAAAACACTCCCAAGAAATGTTTTTCTTATTAAATATTATTTTCGGGTTTCTGTACACAGATGAAATGACCACAAAGAACATGTTTATCTTTGTGTTAAAGTAAAAAATATATATATATTGTTTTACATTGTACAAGCATGCTTTCTTCAAGGACAAACATCATCCATGTTTAACCTCTGACTTCCATACAACACAATGCACTTTCTTCCAAGTAATAAAAGCAACCACCCACTTCACTGCCTTGACCTCCTTGTTGTACCACTGCCTATCTCTTTGATCAGATATTTGCTCTTGAGCCATTTCCTAAGTTTTGGAACAACAGCTGTGAAGTGTGTCAAGCCGTCAGCCTGGAAATGGACATTGCATTACATGGACAAGCCCTATCCTGCAAACATACGACCAAAGTGTGCACGCACTTGCGGATGGAAGGCCATCAACCAGTTATTTAGACATGACGTAGCAATTCAGAAGCATGGAGGCCAATAAATGTTCTGAAGTGTAAATACACTAAGAGTGGTTGGTGATAAGTTGAATGAAATTCAGTGCAAGTTGTTAGCTTGTCCTTTATGAGGTCTTCAGGGGAACCCACGCCCAGACTGATGTTGTCTCTTGAGCTGTTATCACTGAGGCTTACTGAGCTCTCTACCAACCATATGCCATATGGTAGTACATGCCCGCTGCCTTGTTCCATCGTGTCCCTGTTGTGTCAATGAGGGAGCTGTAGGCCTACATCGGTTTCCAGTATGCAGAACCCAGAACACACACTGACTGACTGGCACCACTTATCACAGGACTATAGGGCTTCAGGGTCATAAACAAAATCAAGGCTTTTCTGAGATTTCAACTCATATTGCTTTTGTTGTAGGTGAAATGTGATATACTGTAATCATTCACCTCTTTATAGATGATTTAGAAAGAATACCTTTACTTTAACACACACACACAAAGACCATGTTGCAACATGCAGGGCCAGCCCACCCTTTAGGCAGGAATAGGCAGCCGCCTAGGGCAACAAATTGACGAGGGCGGAATTTCCCGAGCTAAACTTTTGTTTTGGTGAAATGTGATTTAATCATTCGCCTCTTATTTTTCTTTTTGTATTTTCCCCCCCCTTTCCCCCCAATTTTGATCTTGTCTCATTGCTGCAACTCTCCAACTGGCTCGGGAGAGATGAAGGTGGAGTCATCCGTCCTCTGAAACATGACCCACCTTACGTTGCACCTTAACACACGCCAGCTTAACCCGGAAGCCAGCCGCACCAATGTGTCGGAAGAAACACCATTCGACTGCCGACCAGGGTCAGCCTGCAGGCACCTGGTCCGCCACAAGGAGTTGCTAGAGAACAATGAGCCAAGTAACATCCCCCTCGCTAAACCCTCACCTAACCAGGATGACGCTGGGTCAGTTGTGCGCAGTCCTATGGGACTCCCGGACGATTGTGGCACAGCCCAGGAATGAACCCGGGTCTGTAGAAGCGCCACTCGGGAGGTCCTATCATTCACACACACACAAAGACCATGTTGCAACATGCAGGGCCAGCCCACCCTTTAGGCAGGAATAGGCAGAGCAACAGATTGACAAGGGCGGAATTTCCCGAGCTAAACTGACCAAAATGCTCCTCCAACAACACATACAGTGCATTATTTTGTTACGTTACAGCATTATTCTAAAATGGATTCAATAAATAAAAAATCCTCATCAACCTTGTTGATGAGTCAATCACCACCTTCCGGAGACACCTGAAACCCCACCTCTTCAAGGAATACCTAGGATAAAGCAATCCTTCTGCCCCCCCCCCCCCCCCCCCCCCCCCTTAAAATGATCTAGATGCACTATTGTAAAGTGGCTGTTCCACTGGATGTCATAAGGTGAATGCACCAATTTGTAAGTCGCTCTGGATAAGAGCGTCTGCTAAATGACTTAAATGTAAATGTAAATGTAACCTACAGACAATACCCCATGACGACGAAGCGAAAACAGGTTCGTAGAAATTTTTACAAATGTATAAAAAATATTACTTATTTACTTAAGTATTCAGACCTTTTGCTATGAGACTCGAAATTGAACTCAGGCGCATCCTGTTTCCATTGATCATCCTGATCATGTTTCTTCGACTTGATTGGAGTCCACCTGTAGTAAATTAAATTGATTGGACATGACTTGGCAAGGCACACACGTGTCTATATAAGGTCCCACAGTTGACAGTGCATGTCAGAGCAAAAACCAAGCCATGAGGTCAAAGGAATTGTCTGTAGAGCTCCGAGACAGGATTGTGTCAAGGCACAGATCTGGGGAAGGGTACCAAAACAATTATGCAGCACTGAAGGTCCCCAAGAACACAGTGGCCTTGATCATTCTTAAATGGAACAAGTTTGGAACCACCAACACTCTTCCTAGAGCTGGCCAACCGGCCAAACTGAGCAATCGGGGTGGGAGAACCTTCCAGAAGGACAACCACCTCTGTAGCCCTCTACAAATCAGGCCTTTATGGTAGAGTGGCCAGACGGAAGCCACTCCTCAGTAAAAGGCACATTACAGCTAGGGTTGCAAAGGTTCGGAAACTTACCGGTAAATTTCCGTACATTTTCTGTAAATCTTCCATGGGAAGTTAAGCCCGGGAATTTTGGTAATTTTGCTTAAATTCATCAAAAAATGTAGCTTATAACAGTGAACCTTTTTTTGTGGAATACACATAAGGCAATTCTAGGTCTTGTGGCATATTTTTGTTAAACTATCCCCAATTCAATGGAATTGCAACCCTCTGCATGCACAGTGCATCCTACCATCACATGTGCAGTGCACTCTTCCATCACATGTACAGCTGATTCTCAAGATCTTGCACACTAATGAGCTGCTATTGAGCCCACACTACACTGTCTGAGCCAAGGACTACATGCTTTCTGGAAAGTTTTGATTACAATACTTGGTGACATGAATATATTTTATATGACATGCATGATTTTTTGTTAACTAGTAAATAGGAGCCTATAGCAAAGTGTTTAAATCATTTCTAACTTGTCAACAATTTCTGCTAGTTAGTTTTTGCTACCATGTGGGTTTTAGCTTACTTGAGCCTGCTAACTGAGTGTTAATTCACCTGTTTCCATACATGTTTCATTTTAAAACATTTATCTTACAAAGGAGTTGTTTAATCTAACTGCTTAATTATTTATCTGTACATGTAATTTTTTGAATGTATTTTTTACTAATTTCTTTCTAATCTTTACAGGAAAATGCCACGGGCACTATCTGATGTGTGGAGACATTTCACTGCAGCTCATGTAGAAGGAAAAGCTGTGTACATTTGCAAATACTGTGCCAAATCATATGTGAAGAATGCTACAAAGATGTAGAATCATCTGGTCAAATGCATAAAGTTCCCTCAGCGCTCACAACAAGCAACCTCTGACAAAAGTCCCTCTCCTCCTTTCGAGGTGAAAATGATGAAACAGACACCTTATCGATAGCAACAGCTCATGGTCCTCCTGGATCCTACGTTTTTTTGACTCAATGGAGGAGCGTAGTCAGAGAAATGCTGATAAATGACTTTCTCGAGCTGTGTATGCAACTGGTTCACCTCTGATGCTCACAGGCAATATGTATTGGAAGAGATTTCTGAATGTTCTTCACCCAGCATACACCCCTCCAACCAGACATGCTTGATCTACTCATTTGATGGATGCAGAGTTCTAGTGAAGGTCAAGCAAATCATAGAGAAAGCAGACTGTATTGCAATCATCTCTGATGAGTGGTCGAATGTTCGTGGGCAAGGAATAATTAGCAACATCATCTCCACCCCTCAACCAGTATTCTACAAGAGCACAGACAAAAGGGACAACAGACACACCGGTCTTTACATTGCAGATGAGCTGAATGCAGTCATCAATGACCTTGGACCACAGAAGGTATTTGCAGTGGTGACAGACGATGCTGCGAACATGAAGGCTGCTTGGTCTAAATTGGAGAAGTCCTACCCTCACATCACACCCATTGGCTGTGCTGCTCATGCATTGAATCTTCTCCTCAAGGATATCATGGCACTGAAAACTATGGATACATTCTACAAGAGAGCCAAGGAAATGGTTCGGTATGTGAAGAGTCATCAAGTTATAGCAGCAATCTACCTCGCCAAGCAAAGTGAGAGGAATAAGAGCACCACATTGAAGCTGCCCTTGCAAAACCCATTGGGGTGGTGTTGTCATCATGTTTGACAGTCTCCTGGAGGGGAAGGAGTCTCTCCAAGAAATGGCCATATCACAGTCTGCCGATATGGACAGCCCCATCAAGAGGATCCTCCTGGATGATGTATTTTGGGAGAGAGTGGTAAGCAGCCTGAAACCTATAGCAGTAGCCATTGCACAGATTTATGGAGACAATGCAATCCTGTCTGATGTTCAGACTCTGCTTGTAGATGTAAGAGAAGAAATCCGTACTGCCCTGCCCACTTCACTGTTGCTCCAAGCAGAGGAAACTGCAGTTCTGAAATACATCAAAAAGCGTGAAGACTTCTGCCTGAAGCCCATACACGCCACAGCGTACATGTTGGACCCCAAGTATGATGGCAAGAGCATCCTGTCTGGTGCAGAGATCAACAAGGCCTATGGTGTCATTACTACCGTGTCTCGCCACCTTGGCCTGGATGAGGGCAAGGTTCTTGGCAGTCTGGCGAAGTACACTTCCAAGCAAGGGCTTTGGGATGGAGTTGCAATATAGCAGTCGTGCCAACATATCTCATCAGCCACATGGTGGAAGGGACTTTGTGGATCTAAGGCTCTTTCCCCTGTTGCCTCCATCATCCTCCAAATCCCACCAACATCAGCTACCTCAGAGCGCAACTGGTCCTTGTTTGGGAACACACACACTAAAGCACGCAACAGGCTGACCAATACAAAGGTTGAAAAATTGGTAGCCATCCAGGCAAATTTGAGGCTTTTTGAGTCTGACAATGAGCCATCCTCAACAAGGTTGGAAAGTGACAGTGAAGATGAGGCCTCAGAGTCTGATGTTCAAGATGTGGACATTGAGGAGGTCCAGGGAGAAGACATGGAAGCCTGAGAGGAAGACAACCAAAGCTTTAGTTTCAAGACTAACAATTTACAGATGAATGTTGAAAACGTTTTTGGGAGATGAGATGGATCATTGGGGATCATTCAATATTCCCTTTCTTTTGTTGTTCAGTGAAACCATCCCATGTGAAGAGTCAACTCATTTAATTAAAGTTAAATTCGTAACTAAATCGTTTTTTTATTTCTATTGGAAGGATTTAATCATTTGCAATTATGTCTACTTATGATAAGGTAAAAGGTTTATGTTTCTGTCTCCATATGATATGGTAAATATATCCAATGCAAGAAACATCCACATTTAAATGGTATTAATATTAATTTGCATATATTTCCGTTAATTTCCATATATTCTCGTTAAATCCCATATATTCCCGTTAATTCCAATGTAAAGTTTCCATCTCTGAATATTCCCCAAAATGTGCAACCCTAATTACAGCCCGCTTGGAGTTTGCCAAAAGGCACCTAAAAGATCAGAAACAAGATTCTCTGGTCTGATGAAACCAAGATTGAACTCTTTAGCTGAATGCCAAGCATCACGTCTGGAGGAAACTTGCTACCATCCCTATGTTGAAGCATGGTGGTGGCAGCATCATGCTGGGGGGTGTTTTTCTGCGGCAGGGACTGGGAGACAAGTCAGGATCGAGGGAAAGATAAACGGTATAAAGTACAGAGAGATCCTTGATGAAAACCTGCTCCAGAGAGCTCAGGACCTCAGACTGGGGTGAAGGTTCATTTTCCAGGACAACGACCCTAAGCACACAGCCAAGAGAACGCAGGAGTGGCTTCGGGACAAGTCTCTGAATGTCCTTGAGTGGCCCAGCCAGAGCCCGGACTTGAACACGATCGAACATCTCTGGAGAGACTTGAAAATAGTTGTTCAGCGACGCTCCCCATCCAAACTTGAAAGTTCTTGAGAGGATCTGAACAGGGGAATTGGAAAAAGTCCCCAAAAACAGGTATGCCAAGCTTGTAGCGTCATACCCAAGAAGACTCAAGGCTGTAATCGCTGCCAAAGGTGATTCAACAAAGTACTGAGTAAAGGGTCTAAATACTTATGTAAATGTGAAAACCTGTTTTTGCTTTGTCATGATGGGGTATTGTGTGTAGATTTATGAGGGGGGGGGGACAATTTAATCAATTTTAGAATAAGGCTGTAACGTAACAAATTGTGGAAAAAGTAAAGGTGTCTGAATAGGTTTGGAATGCACTATATACCTTACGTAATTCTTCCCAAAGACAATTTCTCTCACTCAGTGGCATATGGGACATTTAGGTGAGCACTGATGCCGCTCCATGATAAGTAGCGCCCACTTTGTCAAAGGAAGGGGCGCAAAATAGCGGCGCTCCCCCAATGTTCTGTCAATTTATTTTTTACATAAATCATGTAGCCTAATAGCCTAAGGTAAAAATAGTGTTGTTTTCTGTAGCCTACTGGCTGGAGATCAAATGTATGACAGTAACCAGATTTCCATCCATGCAAGTAAATTACATTGGATAAAGATGTAGTGACAGGCCTTATGTAAAACAGAAAATTTGTCGGTGAACTTTCCAAATGTCGACAAAACAAAATATGCTAGAAGAGGTGGGATCTTTTTGTGTCTATAAAAGTAATTGTGTGAGAAATGGCGGTGGAAACACTGTTATGCACAAATATTTATATAATAGGCATCACATCGAAGTAAACTTGGAGTCGCGTGATGATATGTTGTGTGGTTCTCCCACTGACTCAGAAAAGTAAGCAGTTTATTAGGCTACATATGAAATAAATGATGATGAACTTCACAATGTGGTGAAAGTGCACGGTGATGAGTTTGATGCTCCTTTCTTAGAAATATTATTCTGGTGATATGATGATCGATGCTTGGCTGCTGTTTGACAAATAAAAATTATCTTGTCTTTTGTCCATAATAATCTCATCATGTAGGCAAGCCCCACTGTGTCTGCGAGCTGTTGGCTAGAGCGCACTTGCTAATTCCTGAATGGGCACATTCACTATATAACACATTTTTGGGACAAAATCATCAGTAGAATTGAAATTACCGCAAAAGTTAATTGTATGTGTACTACATCATCACGCACAGCCTTTTATCAATTCGATGGAAACATTGCTGGTGGGAAAATGTGCTCCATATTTATGGACGCGAACCAGTTGTTTGTTTTATATGTTCCATAGCTCACTCGCTGGAAACGTTCTTCATACATCCATAATAATGAGCTAATTATGCCTGATTTGGCCTGACACAGCAAGAAAAGTTTGCCTTCTCGTCAGGACACGCAACACTGTTAATTACGAGGAGACTACATTCATGAATAAACGTTTAAAAATAAATGTATTTGAAACATATTCCAATGTTGAATAGTTTGTGATGTGGTACTGTTTGACGCGTATGAAAGGGAACTCTTGGTCAATGTTTCTAAACGTTGTCAGGAGGTTTCAAAATGAACGTTTCAAAATAAATGTATTCGGAACCTATTCCAACGTAGCCAATAGGTTGGGATTTGGTACAGTTTGACACGTACGAGAATAAACTATTGGCCAACGTTTATAAACGTTATCAGTAGGTTTCAAAATAAATGTATTTGAAACGTATTCCAATGTAGCCAATAGGTAGGGATTTGTTACTGTTTGACATGTACAAAAGGGAACTCTTGGCCAACGTTTATAAACGTTGTCACTAGGTTTCAAAATGAACTTTTGCTTACACTCACATTGTCATAGAAACGCACAGTTCCATCAACTTGTTTGCGGAATGCGAGTGTGGTCGCAGACAAGACACTCTTTTCTAACTGTCACTTAAGTGAATTAACGTAAACTCGTACATTGCCTTGGTCCGTACAATTGCCCTTATTTTAGCGCCCCAAAAACGTAATACTTCCAGATCAACTGTACTGTCAATACCATTGTAAAGCACAATTTCTCCCCTTTCCAACAGAATCTATTACATGACCTACACGCTACCCGTTTCTGCATAATTCAAGCAGGCAATGAGCCCCGTCGGGTCTTTTTAAAAATGGCGGGTGGGGAAGCGAAACTAATGCGTGATAGTAAGAAGGAGAAATGTTGTGTGGGAAGTTTGCTTTTTTTCACTCGATCTGTCCACCTTATCGCCTCTAAAATGTAAATAAAACACTATAAAGAGTTTATATAATGTGTCATTACATACCTATTTGAAGGTTTGTGTCGAATATGAATCGGGTTTTTAGGGCGGTGCTAAAGTGATCTTAGAAGTAAACAGCGGCTTTGAGAATGATGATCGCATGCAATGATGACGCAGAAAATGACTTGGTATCCCCCCTTACCCCGTCACTGTCCATTTCTTGTTTTTAAACGATGAGAGAAGTGCTACACCTGGTGGAGAGAGATTGTAAGACAGAAATAGTTGCTTTATGTGTGCTGTACGTTACGACATGACATGCCACGATGTAACGGAGGGTCAGTTTTTTCAACTTTTCTCCAATACTATAGAGACATTACCATGTCGATCAATGCTTGAATAGAAACCTAGTTTACATCCCCCAATTTTGAAGTCAACACAGTCGCTACAGTCCCATTAGTTTTCTTTGTAGCCTCGTTTGAATGTTGCGGTTGCGCACATTTGTACGGAATGGGGTGAGTTTACGTTACTGCAGTAACGTCGTCGGGTCACTTGGTAATTTTTATATTTGTGGTTACATTAGCTTTTAATTATGTAATCAGTGTTGATGTTAGATTATTAAACAACTGAATGCCTGGAGTTAGCAAGCTAACATTAAGTTAAATAAGTTAACGTTTTAGAACAAGGTAATGTCGGCTAACGTTAGCTTACCTAACTCAGTTGACTCACTTAACGTAACGTTAGCATTAGCTAAGTTGACTAACGTTAGAGTAAACTAGGCTTATTAACATTATCTAACTTTACCGTTCTGCCAGTTAACCAGCCAGCTGACCAGCCGTAACGTTACGTTACCCCCTTGCCTTGAGTTCTTCGGATCGTCATTCTCCTTTTGCCAAGTCATTTCTGCTTTGGATTTCTCAAGCCAAGCCCCGGGGTGTGTTCGCTGACACAGATGTTTCAATGTAACTTAGATCAAGTCACCATGCATTGAAACATGGCAATCTCTGTTTTCTGTCTGCAGCTACAGCTACAGCCTGCCAACAAGCCAGTCAACGAACCAGCTGCAGCCCTTGGTAACTTACTCTTTGCAAGAGTCTTCCTCCTCCTCCAGCCACCTAACATAAGGTGATTATATGAATTATTGAAATGAATTAACCCACCCAATTACTCAACTAAGCACCCCACTAGCCACTGTGTATATATCTCAATGACACGATCAATACATTAATTTCAGGATATAATGGATAGAGCGAGAGAATGCTGCTATAACAGGAAATGGATTGACTCAAGGAGAAAACTACTAAAGGACTGTAGCTTAAATAGGCCAGGCCATGAAAGGCACATTGATCCTGCGGAGTCAGAAATTGCTATGGAATGCACATCAAGTCCTTATGACTTAGAGACATCAAACAAAATCAGAGAAATTGACAATCATGGAGCCAACAATGATGGTGATGGGGAAATCAGTGAAGGGGACATTAATGGAGCCGATGATGATGGAGAAATCAGTCAAAGGAATATTTATGGGGACTCAGACAATGACAGAGTGATGGAATCCACTCTAAGAGAAGACTTAGCCTCTTGGCTTGTTGTGAATAATATAAAGCATACCGCAGCAGATGGTTTTCTCAAGATACTGAAAAAACATGGAGTTGATGATCTGCCATGTAGTGCACGTACACTGTTAAAAACTGATAAACATGTGCAGGTCGAAATGAAGTCTGGCATTGACTATGTGTTTTGGGGAGTAGAGAACATGCTGAAGAAGAACCTAGACAAGTGTCCCAGTTGCTTCACAGATGAGACTGAGTATTTGAATGTGTCTGAATGTTGATGGACTACCCCTATTCAAAAGCTCAAAAACCGTTACCCGGTCTGCGTTGTGTGGTCTCAACACCCCACCGATAGTTTTCCCAGATGCACTGTCATGTGGAAATTCTAAACCGAATGACCTCAACTTTCTTAATGATACCATACAAGAGATGAAGAAGCTTCAAGATGAGGGAATGGTGTATAGAGGCAGGCAAGTAAAAATCCTAGGAGGGTTCAAACAATTCTCAGGATACTACGAATGTGAGAGATGTGCATATCAATCAAATTTATTTGTAAAGCCCTTCTTACATCAGCTAATATCTCAAAGTGCTGGACAGACACCCAGCCTAAAACCCCAAACAGTAAGCAATGCAGGTGTAGAAGCACGGTGGCTAGGAAAAAGTCCCTAGAAAGGCCAAAACCTAGGAAGAAACCTAGAGAGGAACCAGGCTATGAGGGGTGGCCAGTCCTCTTCTGGCTGTGCCGGGTGGAGATTATAACAGAACATGGCCAAGATGTTAAAATGTTCATAAATGACCAGCATGGTCAAATAATTATAATCACAGTAGTTGTTGAGGGTGCAGCAAGTCAGCACCTCAGGGGTAAATGTCAGTTGGCTTTTCATAGCCGATCATTAAGAGTATCTCTACTGCTCCTGCTGTCTCTAGAGAGTTGAAAACAGCAGGTCTGGGACAGGTAGCACATCCGGTGAACAGGTCCGGGTTCCATAGCTGCAGGCAAAACTGGAGCAGCAGCATGGCCCGGTGGACTGGGGACAGCAAGGAGTTATCATGCCAGGTAGTCCTGAGGCATGGTCCTAGGGCTCAGGTCCTCCGAGAGAGAGAAAGAAAGAGAGAAAGAGAGAGAATTAGAGAGAGCATACTTAAATTCACACAGGACACCGGATAAGACAGGAGAAGTAGTCCAGATATAACAAACTGATCCTAGCCCCCGACACATAAACTACTGCAGCATAAATAATGGAGACTGAGACAGGAGCGGTCAGGAGACACTGTGGCCACATCCGATGATACCCCCAGACAAGGCCAAACAGGAAGGATATACTTTGCCAAAGCACAGCCCCCACACCACTAGAGGGATATCTTCAACACCAACTTACCATCCTGAGACAAGGCCGAGTATAGCCCACAAAGATCTCCGTCACGGCACAACCCAAGGGGGGGCGCCAACCCAGACAGGAAGATCACGTCAGTGACTCAACCCACTCAAGTGACGCACCCCTCCTAGGGACGGCATGAAAGAGCACCAGTAAGCCAGTGACTCAGCCCCTGTAATAGGGTTAGAGGCAGAGAATCCCAGTGGAGAGAGGGGAACCGGCCAGGCAGAGACAGCAAGGGCGGTTCGTTGCTCCAGAGCCTTTCCGTTCACCTTCACACTCCTGGGCCAGACTACACTCAATCATATGACCTACTGAAGAGATGAGTCTTCAGTAAAGACTTAAAAGTTGAGACCGAGTCTGCGTCTCTCACATGGGTAGGCAGACCATTCCATAAAAATTGAGCTCTATAGGAGAAAGCCCTGCCTCCAGCTGTTTGCTTGGAAATTCTAGGGACAATTAGGAGGCCTGCGTCTTGTGACCATAGCATACGTGTAGGTATGTACGGCAGGACCAAATCGGAAAGATAGGTAGGAGCAACCTCATGTAATGCTTTGTAGGTTAGCAGTAAAACCTTAATCAGCCCTTGCCTTAACAGGAAGCCAGTGTTGGGAGGCTAGCACTGGAGTAATATGATCAAATTTTGGGGTTCTAGTCAGGATTCTAGCAGCCGTATTTAGCACTAACTGAAGATGCACCCAGAAGGGAGTCTGGCTTGGGTGAGTTACATATCAGACTGTAGAAGACCTAGAGGCATGCACTGACAAGTCATTTAGACAGCACACTCAACAAGAACATCACCAACAGGTGAGTTGGACATTAGAGTTGGACATTGACATGGTGAAGGCCTTTCCAGTAGACTATATGCATCAGGCTTGTCTGGGTGTCACAAAGAAGTTGATTCTGACTTGGATGCATGGAAAGAGGGAAACAAGAATGTCTAGGAGTCATATTGCAAATATCAGTGCCCGCATGTTGGAGCTGAAACCAGCAGTGCCCAACATCTTTGCTCGTAAGCCAGGAGTCTAGATGAAATCGAAAGATGGAAAGCCACTGAATTCCACCAAATCATGCTGTACACGGGCAAACTTGTACTTAAGTTTGCTACAACCTATCTAAAAAAAATTGCTTCTCAGTGGCTATGTGTATAGTTGTCTGTCCAGACCTCATTGAGCAGCACTATGACTATGCAAAAGAGCTGCTGACCTATTTTGTCAAGAAGGCCAGGGAGCTGTACGGCCCAGAGTTTGCTGTTTACAATGTGCATAGCATGCTCCACATTGCAGTTGATGCAATTTCGTGGACAGGACAACTGTTCTGGCTTTCCATTTGAAAACTACAATCAGAATCTATAGAAGATGGTTCGCTCTGGACACCATCTCTTGGCCCAGATTGTCAAACGTCTTTCCGAGACTGTCGCTGTGGTTAAAAGACCTGTGTTTGCCAAGGAACAACAAAGTGTGAAATGCAGGAGGCCTGACAATGTGTTCCAGACAGGGAACAAGTTCTGCGAGGTGTGCGAGGAAGTGTCACAAGGGCGGTGGGTTCCTCTGCAGGGTGTACCAGGACCTTGAGTCATTATTTTCTGAGCCCTGTGACACAAGATTGATTGGAGTGTACCATGGTAGGACAGGGAATACCTCAATTAGAGTCCTTCCACTGGCAAGCCTAAACAAATCAGCTGTAATGGTCAAGGAGAGTGAGGACTGCTATATTTCTGAGAATTCTTCACAAGATGTAACAAGTTGTAAGTGTAATACTGAAATAACAGTATAATGATGTCTTCAGAGTAGCCTAATCAACAGAGTTCTCTGATGTGTCACTCAACCGCTCAATTAATAAAAGTTTGTCATGGATCGTGACCACTAAGAAGGTGCTAACTTCTTTAGAAGCTGTGAAATAGAACCATAACATGAAACTAATTCATACGTGGTCTGTACTGTGCTGTTAATGCCTATGGATCACAATCAAGTACATTTTCCTTTCAGGGATTCCTGTGCTACTGGCCATCTACAGGCTACGGCAAGAAGCTGAAGAGAGGAGACACTCCTGACAAGGAGAGGTGGCCTAAATATAGCAACCGTGTCCTCCCTCACACAACAACTGGTAAAAGTGTACCACCAATGTAGTTTGTCCTTAATTAACCAAAAGTCACTCTGTCACCGTTATGTTTCTGTTCCCCCAAATGTAATCTATTTGTCCAAATTTCTCAAATGACTCCTGCAAGGCACGCCGCTTTACAAAAAAGTTCAGAAATAAACCTTCAATGTGGAAAGCACTAGCGAAATGGAAACACGACCACACACCATCGCAGCTCGTTACCCGACTGGTTGTTCTGATGACAGCAGTAGTAAGATGAGTATATTAATATATGTGTAGATCCGATGCTTATCGAGAAGAAAAAGAAATGCACACCTATTTAGGCCAGGTGCTGGCTAGCGAAGTAAAAAAACTTTAAAATAAAGGAGAGCCGCACACTCTAGGAGCTCAGATGCAAAAAATGTATATCCAACGTTTCGACAGCCAAGCTGTCTTCATCAGGGTATAGATCCGATGCTTATGACAACTGATATAGCAACTGGTATAGATTCGTTTTTTATGGAACCCTGCTTTCCAGAGAAAACTTTACGTTTAACTCTACCGCCCAGATATCAAATCAAACTTTATTTGTCACATGCGCCGAATACAACAAGTTTAGCCTTTACCGTGAAAGGGGGGGGGGGGGGGGGGGTACACGTCTTGGTAATCGATCTGGTCCAGCGGCTTTGTGAATGTTGACCTGCTTAAAGGTTTTGTTCACATCGGCTACCGAGAGCGTTATCACACAGTCATCCAGAACAGCTGGTGCTCTCGTACATGCTTCAGTGTTGCTTGCCTCGAAGTGAACATAAAAGGCATTTAGCTCGTCTGGTAGGTTCGCGTCACTGGGCAGCTCGTGTCTGGGTTTCCCTTTGTAGTCCATAATAGTTTTCAAGCCCAGCCACAATGACGAGCGCCAGAGCCGGTGTAGTAGGATTAAATCTTAATCCTATATTGACGCTTTGCTTGTTTGATTGTTCATCAGAGGGCATAGCGGGATTTCTTATAGTTGTCCGGATTAGTGTCCCACTCCTTGAAAGCGGAGGCTCTAGCCTTTAGCTCGATGTGGATGTTGCCTGTAATCCATGGCTTCTTGTTGGGATGTGTACGTACAGTCACTGTGGTGACGACGTCGTCGATGCACTTATTGATGAAGCCGATGACTGATGTGGTGTACTCCTCAATGCCATTGGATGAATCCCGGAACATATTCTAGTCTGTGCTAGCAAAACAGTCCTGTAGTGTAGCATCCGCATCATCTGACCACTTCCGTATTGAGCGAGTCACTGGTACTTCCTGCTTTAGTTTTCGCTTGTATACAGGAATCAGGAGGGTCGAATTATGGTCAGATTTGCCAAATGGAGGGTGGGGGAGAGCTTTGTATGCATCTCTGTGTGTGGAGTAAAGGTGGTCTAGGATTTTTCTTTCTGTGGATGCACATTTGACATGCTGGTAAAAATTTGGTAAAACTGATTTATGTTTGCCTGCATTAAAGTCCCCGGCCACTAGGAGTGCCACTTCTGGGTGAGCATTTTCTTCTTTGCTTATGGCCTTATAGAGTTGGTTGAGTGCCAGGTTTGTTCTGTGGTGGTAAATAGACAGCTACGAATAATATAGATGAGAACTCTCTTGGAAGATAGTGTGATCTACAGCTTATCGTAAGGTACTCTACCTCAGGTGAGCAATACCTCGAGACTTCTTTAATATTAGACATCGCGCACCAGCTGTTATTGACAAATAGACGCACACATCCGCCCCTCGTCTTACCAGAGGTAGCGTCTCTGTTCTGCCGGTGTATGGAAAATCCCGCTAGCTCTATATTGTCCGTATCGTCATTCAGCCACATCTCGGTGAAACATAAGAGGTTACAGTCTTTAATGTCCCGTTGGTAGGATAATCTTAATCGTAGGTCATCGGTTTTATTTTCCAATGATTGCACGTTAGCAAGAAGAACGGATGGCAGTGGGAGTTTACTCGCTCGCCTACGGATTCTCAGAAGGCTGCCCGATCTGCGGCCCCTTTTCCAGCGTCTTTTCTTCACACAAAAGACGTGGATCTGGGCCTGTTCTAGTGAAAGCAGGATATCCTTCTCGTAGGACTCGTTAAAGGAAAAAGTTTCTTCCAGTCCGCAATGAGTAATCGCTTTTCTGATGTCCAGAAGTTATTTTCGGTCATAAGAGACAGTAGCAGCAACATTATGTACACAGTAAGTAAAAAATAAGTTACACAAGATGCCCCAAAAATGTACAAAATAGCACAATTGGTTGGGGGAAAGTAAAAAGTCAGCCATGTTCTTCAGCGCCATCTTTTTCCTTTTTCAGGGCACAAATGAAGGTGTCTTATATGGAGAAATGATTTATGATTTTGCAACTAACAGAATTTTGGCCCAATGCAATGCCAAATAAATCATGCTTCTTATGATTTGTAATTACCCAAAGATATCCCGTAAAAAGGACAATCCAAAGTGTCCAATGCACCACAACTGGGTTACTGTCCATTTATCTTTGGTGTTGACTATAATAGCATATTGAATTCCCATACCTGAGTTTAATCTGAACTTCCTACAGGCCTACCAGCCAAAACAACAACTGGTGGAATAGCGCTACCTGCAGCATCCAGTAAGAATTTTGCATATCTGTTACAGTACATAGTCAACCTCCCTTAGTAGTGCCCAACAGTATCAACATATCCCTCTCTATTTTCCCCCTCAATCAAAACCGTTGTGTTTTTCTGAAATGTCACAATGCACTGTTAATAAGAATGAATTAATTGCTTTACGCTAAACCTCCTATCCAGACTCATAGGTCTCCAACAAAAGGAATCTGCATCCACAAGTGCTGTGCAGTCTCAGGGGATAATTGCAATGATGTCTGGTTAGTATTGTACATGTTCATCTGTGATTTAACAGTGCTTTGGTCAAAATAGCAACTCCCCTTTAATCCTTTCTGCTAAAACAGCTTGTCTAGGACTTAATTATATGTCTCCATTCTAATCAATGATGTTGTCTTGTTAAGCCTTCCAGACAAAGGTACTGATGAAGCTAGACATTATAATTGAGAACCAGCAAGAGCAACTGAGGCTCCTTATTGCTACAAGGCCATCGACCACAGCTGAGGACCTCGACATTCTGCCATCACTGTTAAGACTCTGTGGCTGACCTGAAGCTACTGTGTAAGCGGATCTCAACAGAGGAGAATTTTCACAAACAATTGGTATGTTTTCACTGCAAGTACTTCTTTAACACAAAAAGATAAACACATCTTTTTCATTGTTTCTGTCAGACATACCAGTAATCAAATTCTCAATTACTCAACTAGACATCTTATCTCAGTATGTATGGGTCCAACACCGTAGGGAAGACTGTGAGGAGGATGATATGGCACATTGGGACCAACAGACTGTTGTCCCAGTTCAGTATGAAAGGGAGAAAAAAGTTGGCATTCGAAGACCTGCCTCTTTTAAGAGTCATGACAAGTAGGTGCACATTTATACCGGATACCCTAGTAGAACCTTTATTATTTATAGCTCAGAAGACAACCAACATCTATATACCCAGAATCCATTGGCCTCCTTGTCCTAGATCTACAATAAAATACCATATTGTGCTGCTTTACTGCTAATTAAACTGAATCGTGACGCGTTTCAATCTCATTCAGCGGCCTGCATCAGATGCCACAAAGAGGCCAAAATCACTGAGTGTGAGACCGAAATAGGTGAATGCCTGAAGCATACGCCATTTAAGTAGGGGGGCAACAAAAACAGATGGAGGACAGGTGGAGTTCAACGTCAGATATTTTTGTGTTCATTAACAGTACGCAACAGCAGCACAAGTGTTTTACTTACATGCAAATGTTGTTCTTCATTGTAATTTATCTGAATAATTCAGTTGTATGATCGACTCCCTCGTAGCTCGCTAACACAACAGCTGGATGTTTAGCCTAGTCTAGCTAAATACTGTAGTAATCCACGAAGCAAAACATTAGCGAAGTAACAGCAGTAGATACGAATTACCACATGCAAGTTATGCCTAACTATACATTAGTAACTATACAACCTATTAAGCTGTCGATGGGTCTACTTCATGGGCACAGCCATGTTTGTTTAATTCACCACTATCCCATAATGCTAGGTAATGTTCTTATTCTGTAACGTTACTTGTCAAAATTGACACATCTGTCTCCAGAGAAGAAGAGAGTCGCAGATAAACAGAAAGAGCTCTGTGTGCCCAAATGGTGTGAGAGAGCACGAGCTGACTGTGCCCCTCAAATAAATGCTAGTTCAATGATGAGTTTTAACACTCAGTTACTTTGTTTCAGACCACAGCACCTGAAATAATGGAGAGCGACGGAAGCATGAGCCCAAGAGACAGATGCCCAAGAGACAGAAGCCCAAGAGACAGAAGCCCAAGAGACAGAAGCCCAAGAGAGAGAAGGAGCACAAGCACAGAGTCGACCCTCATGCTTTTTAACTAAAGAGGACATTTTGTAACTCCAGTGATTTTATTAAATATGTCCAGTGGTAAAAAAGGGAAATACTAGGGAAATAGTAATGTAATTAGTTGCTAATCCAATTATAGTTATTCAAGAGTTAGTAATTAACAGTTTTATATTGTATTTTGTATTTCCTTGTTGGTTAAAGAAAATCTAAATATATAGTTGGAATTTCCTGTCTTCGTTAGTTGAAGCCATCATCGCATATAACACCTATTACCAATGTTAACCAACGTTTGTTAAACATTGGCGAACTTGGATGGACGTTTGAAACCCAACCAAACCAATGTTGTAAAATACACCTATTACCAATGTTTGCCAACATTTGATAAACGTTGTTGGATGTTATGTTTAAAAAGGAACTTATGGCCAACGTAAATTACACTAATACCAACGTTTACCAAACGTTGGCAAATGTTTACAAAATGTAATCTGTCCCCTACACTTTAACCAAAACCGAACGTTTATCTGAATGCATTCAGAATGTTTAGACAACCAATCCAACACCTAAATAACCCGTTTATAAAACATATTTTTGCTACCTGGGTAGAAACATGTGGGAGGATTTGACATCATAGCGCTGCATCATGACTGCAACATAGGGACCAGAGAAATTCATGTTCATCACTCCCCACATTAGGTTCATCAGATGCTCCAAAAAAATATGTTTCTGCAAAAGCCAATCAGATAGTTAGCTAGCTACGTTTTTCCTCGTTGGACCTGTATTTACAATGTATCCAATTTTGGTTTGTGTGGTTCTTGGTTTAGCTTTCTGTAACTTCGGTCAGCATGTGTAGGCACATACTGTATTGCGTCATGATTGCAAGGTGTCCAAATATCATTTCCAACTGACCCATTATCTGGTTTTAATTTATATTCTAAAATGCTCTTCTAACCAATCAGAAATGACTATTCGACAATGCTGTGCTAAAAACTGGACAGGTCAAAGTAAAATGGACAATATCTAGAAGGGTAATTCTGGCTAGTTATAACTTCTGTCTGGGAGTTTCACCCTGTGGGCTAAATTATCAGAGTAATCAGTGATTTAAAGGTTGTATTAGTACATTTTTGATGAGCTGCGTCATAGTGAAAAATAAAATTCTTCTGCATTTCCCGTTGTGTACACATATGGATTCTCATTGCAAATAGGCTCAAGATTACTCCTGATTAAATTGGGTAGCTGATATTTAGAGATTAAATACTCAAAATGATTAGTCATAGGAATCAGGACTAATGAAGCCAATGCAACTGGCTGTTTTACACACGTTAGGCCTACCACATGGATGAACATTTATCAAATGTAATTGCGAGCCGACACTGTAGGCTACACTATTGTAGTTTTGCAGGGGAGGAGGGCGGCAGAACGGCCAGGACTGGCAACATGGTTGCTTTTTCCAGATCAATCAAATTCATATTCAATGTTCTCGTGCTGGACCTTTACATCAAATGAAAATGATGGACATATTAAAGTTAAACAAAATAATATAGTCCATGCAGTATTGAAAATGTAGGACATTCATTAATGTGCTCCTTATTGGAGCCAAGGTCTTAAGTCAAGTCACACTTATCAGTGTTCCAAGATGGCGTAGCAGTCGGATGTGTTTTTCTCTTGTCCCTTCCTGTCCCTTGAAAACATTGTTTTTTGGGGGGGGTTTTCATATATTTTAATATCACTTTCCATCTTTGTTTCTTTTTTTCTACTGTATTATTGACTGTATGTTTTGTTTATTCCACGTGTAACTCTGTGTTGTTGTATGTGTCGAACTGCTATGCTTTATCTTGGCCAGGTCGCAGTTGCAAGTGATAACTTGTTCTCAATTAGCCTACCTGGTTAAATAAAGGTAAAATAAAAATTATTAAAAATAGAAAAAATACAGTTTGGGCCTCCCGGGTGGCACAGTGGTCTAAGGCACAGCATCGCAGTGCTAGCTGTGCCACCAGAGACTCTGGGTTCGAGCCCAGGCTCTGTCGCAGCCAGCCGCGACCGGGAGGTCCATGGGGCGACGCACAATTGGCGTAGCGTCGTCCAGGGTTAGGGAGGGGTTGGCCAGTAGGGATATCCTTGTCTCATCGCGCACTAGCGACTCCTGTGGCAGGCCGGGTCCCTAGGTGTACGGTGTTTCCTCCGACACATTGGTGCGGCTGGCTTCCGGGTTGGATGCGCGCTGTGTTAAGAAGCAGTACGGCTTGGTTGGGTTGTGTTTCAGAGGACGCATGGCTCTCGACCTTCGTCTCTCCCGTACGGGAGTTGTAGCGATGAGACAAGACAATAACTACTAACAATTGGATACCACGAAATTGGGGAGAAAAACAGGGTTACATTTTTTTTAACAAATATGTTAAATGCAGTTTGGTGGCTATAAACACAACTCAAAAAACTCCCTCTGGTGGCCGTGGTGGGCATTTTTCTATTCCGCCATAACCACACAATGTTTTTTCCTTCATATCTAATCAATCATTCTGTTGACTTAAATGTACTTGCAGATCCCAGATATGATAAGCAGCAGTTTGCCGTGTCTTTCTTATTTAAGTTGCTCAATGTACAGCAGAGAGTTAAAGTCAATATTTGTCCTCATTTGTTCTGTTCACACCATATCTGCACAGTCCCACTCAAATAATCACATATTATTTATTTAATAATTATTACATATTATTTTGGCACCTGTCCATCGTGTAGTCAGAGAGACCCTTTCTATTATTTTATGTACAGTCAGGTCTGTGTTATTGTATATCATATTTTATATATCATTATTAATAAATTGTACCTCTAACTTTTTACATGAAACGTCTAAAAATAAGTTGTTTTATGTACAGTACCAGTGAAAAGTTTGGACACACCTACTCATTCAAGGGTTTTTCTTTATTTTGATTAATTTCTATATTATAGAATAATAGTGAAGACATCAAAACTAAAAACTATAAATAGCACATATGGAATCATGTAGTAACCAAATAAGCAAAGAGAAACAACAGTCCATTCTTACTGTAAGACATGAAGGTAAGTCAATCCAGAGGAACTACTAGTATTGAAGCCAGGCTGGTTAGGGTCAAGAAGATTGTTCTGAGAGATAACGAGAAAGTGGATCAGAGACAGCACGCTCACATGTTTTGGAAAGAAAATAAAAAAGGGATACAGGTCTCTGATCCACTTTCTCGTTCTCTCTCTCAGAACAACCTTCTTGGCCCTAACCTTCAATACGTGTCACTCAACCAAGACTGCTTTTCCCCGTGTCATGGAGGCTCTCCACACTGCCAAAGATGACTGTCTCTCTCCTCTGTTCTCATCCTCCTAGATCTTTCAACTGCCTTCGACACCGTGAAACATCAGATACTCCTCTCCTCCCTCTCAGGGCTTGGGGTCTCAGGCTCTGCACACTCTTGGATTGCATCTTACCTGGCAACCCACTCCTATCAGGTGGTGCGGAGAGGATCTGTGTCTGCACCACATACTCTCACTACTGGTGTCCCCCACGGCTCGGTTATAGGCCCTCTTCTCTATATACACCAAGTCACTCGGCTCTGTCATATCCTCACATGGTCTCTCCTATCATTGCGATGTGGATTACACTCAAATACTTTTCTCCTTCCCGCCTTTTAACACCCAAGTGGCAACACGCTTCTCTGCGTGCCTGGCAAATATCTCAGCTTGTATGTCGGCCCACCACCTCAAGCTCAACCTCCACAAGATGGAGCTGCTCTTCCTCCTGGTGAAAGCCTGCCCGCTCCATTACGGTTGACAACTCCACAGTGCCACCCTACCAGAGTGTAAAGAACCATGGTGTGACCCTGGACAACACCCTGTCATTCTCTGCAAACATCAAAGCAGTGACTCTACAACATCCGTATAGTACGGCCCTACCTCATACAGGAAGAGGCGCAGGTCCTAATCCAGGCACTTGTCATCTCCCGTCTGGACTACTGAAACTTGCTCGTGGCTCGGCTTCCCGGTTGTGCCATCAAACACCTGCAACTTATCCAGAACGCTGCAGCTTGCCTAGTTCTCGAGTCCCAAGTTCTCCCATGTCACCCCGCTCCTCCACACACTCCAATGCATTCCAGTTGAAGCTCGCATCCACTACAAGACCATGGTACTTGCCTACGGAGCAGCAAGAGGAACTGCCTTTTACTACCTTCAGGCTATGCTCAAACCCTACACCCCAACCCGAGCACTCCGTTCTGCCACCTCTCATCTCTTGGCCCTCCCACCCCTACGGGAGGGCAGTTCCCGCTTAGCACCTGTCCAAGCTTTTCTGTGTCCAGGCACCCCAATGGTGGAACCAGCTTTCCCCTGAAGCTAGGACAGCAGAGTCCCTGCCCGTCTTCCGAAGGGCCAGAAACCCTACCTCTTAAAAGAGCATCTGAAATAATCCCCCTCCTCACCTAGACCACCCACACATCCTAAACCAACACAGGCACTTGACCCCCACCCCCCTCCCCAATTCTAGCTCTGACTTTGCTGATAGCTACTTTATTGAGGAAAAGTGTACTTACTATGCCTGTGATATGTGGTTCTCCCACCTAGCTATCTTAAGATAAATGCACTAACTGTACGTCACACTGGATAAGAGCGTCTGCTAAATGAGTAAAATGTCAAAATGTCACACAGAAGAAGTTATCGGAGAGGAAGATGTGAAATGTGAAGCGAGAGGATTTACTCCACCCAAAATCTGTCCATGTGAGATACGTCCTTTTTTGTATGGAGGTTAATGAGAGAGTGTCGAAATTACAGGTGGCTTATTTGATCAAATACAAGTTTGGTATTGTTTTGGCTGTTACAAATGTACTGATAGACACTACCGTTCAAAAGTGTTTTTGAAAGAAAAGCACTTTTTTTTTTGTCCATTAAAATTGATCAGAAATACAGTATAGACATTGTTAATGTTGTTAATGTGTTAGCTAATCAAAGTTTATCATTTTAAAGGCTAATTGATTATTAGAAAACCCTTTTGCAATTATGTTAGCACAGCGGGAAACTGTTTTTATGATTAAAGAAGCAATAAAACTGGCCTTCTTTAGACTAGCATCCTGGAGTCACCTCTTTACTGTTGACATTGAGACTGGTGTTTTGCGGGTACTATTTAATGAAGCTGCCAGTTGAGGAGTTGTGAGGCGTCGGTTTCTAAAACTAGACACTCTAATGTACTTGTCCTCTTGCTCAGTTGTGCACCAGGGCCTCCCACACCTCTTTCTATTCTGGTTAGAGCCAGTTTGCACTGTTCTGTGAAGGAAGTAGTACACAGCATTGTACGAGATCTTCAGTTTCTTGGCAATTTCTTGCATGGAATAGCCTTCATTTCTCAGAACAAGAATAGACTGATGAGTTTCAGAAGAAAGTTATTTGTTTCTGGCCATTTTGAGCCTATACTTGAACCCACAAATGCTGATGCTCCAGATACTCAACTAGTCTAAAGAAGGCAAGTTTTATTGCTTCTTTAAATCAGGACAACAGTTTTCAGCTGTGCTAACATAATTGCAAAAGGGTTTCCAAATGATCAATCAGCCTTTTAAAATGATAAACTTGGATTAGTGAACACAACATGCCATTGGAACACAGGAGTGACGTTTGCTGATAATGGGCCTCTGTACACCTATGTAGATATTCCATTGAAAATTAGCCATTTCCAGCTACAATAGTAGTTTACATGAACAATGTCTACACTGTATTTCTGATCAATTTGATGTTGTTTTAATGGACAAAAAAATGCTTTTCTTTCAAAAACAAGGACATTTCTAAGTGACCCGAAACGTTTGAACGGTAGTGTGTGTGAATGCACGTATCATTCTGGCAATATTGAGAAAAACGACTTGATTGTGCCTGTTGTTCACACACGTATGCCCTCTCATTGGCTAGAAAGGCCCCACCTGATGTCATCTGTCTTTAATCTTTGAGGACATGTATTTACATTGTTAGAGTGGTCACTCGGCTATTTTGTCAATATAATAGATAATCTTTCTAAAAAACATTGCTATGCTACTGGATCCATACGCTCAAAGGCACCACCTATCCAGGTGTCAATGAGGACAGAGTTCACCCCTTTCCTACACACTCAGGTATGGTCTTTCTAGAATAATCTTTCGGTTTTTTTTCTTCATCATCCATACTCTATTATCTCCAAAATGAATTGGGATTCATTAAGAATAAATAAGTAGTGTTTCCTTTTGAGGCACTACATCTTGAATTATGAATAATGCTCCTGATGAAATGTACATTATATTGTCAGTCTGCAACAAGAGATGGGTTGTTTAATGAGAATAAAACATTTACAACCATTTTCCTACTGTAAAACGTGCTGTGGGATTATACTTTTGCCTTTCAATTGCTTTTCAGCATGTCTGAACTTTAATCGTGATGACACCACTTACAGTAAGTCAGTGTACAGTAAGATGGCGAGATTGCCGATAACAGAACCGTTAACCCTGGACTGAAGAGCCCACTGTGAGGAAACATCATACCTTACAGCTTGTACCATAAACCAACGGCCACACCATTAATGTGGGAAGCAGCACCTCTGTCTCAAGTACCACTTACCTCTCACAAATAGACTTGCAGTTTCTCTTGGGACTCAATGCCTATTTTTGTCATTTGGGGACCACAGCCTCATCCTGGCAAAATATGACATAAAACTGCTGTGGTCTCTCCCTGCCAACACAGTGTATTACATGAGTCAGTGAGTCAATCAACGAAAAAAAACTAACAAACATGTTTCCACATTATTTGTGTCAGTGTTAATTTAATCATACAAATCTTGATTTATACATACAGGAAAAATGCTTGAATTTGCCATTTTCTCTTCTCATAAATGTTCTATCATAAGACTATGCAAACTCTCCACTCATCCACTCACCACGCCACACTGCTTTAAAAAAAAAAAGAAGCAAATAATTAAAAACTCTCCCCGTCGAACACACAAACACAAGCAAAGCAGACAAAGGGACTCCGATGATTTAAAAAAAAAAAACGTTTGGGAGGATTAACAGTATGACCTTGAGAAATACAGAAATATGAAAGGCTTGTGTGAAAACACCATGCCCACAAGAAAACAGATACCGTCCATCAGAATAAACCATAAAAGACTATTGTACAGGCATCTACAACAGCTTTAGTCGATGAATAACAATTGTCACTCATTTCCTTTTTTTTTTTTTTACTCAACCTGGTGGAACACGGGAAGCAGACAAATCAGGATTGCTTGAAGAAAGAGTTAAAAACGACAACATTCCCAAATGGTAAACAGATTTCAGAACACGATGTTAACTTAGCTTGGTTGATATTTGTAAACAATGATTAACATAACTAAACCTCATACAGCACTTCATGCGGAGTACAATGAATTCCAGGGTTGAACCTGTGTTCTTTTCAATATAAGTAGTACCAAATTTACTTCATTTGACAATCAAAACGGGACTCAATGTTGTGTACAAGTTTGGAAGAAAGATATAAAACAAGGAGTATATATATATATAAACACAAAATACGCTCTAGATCCAGACAGTAAATCAAATCACCACTTGCAAACACCTGAAGTGGCATCGTGCAAACTGCAGAAACAACTGCAGAAATAAAACAATGGTGTTGATATTGCTGCTGGCTTGAGAAGTCACAAACCCAGAAGTCTATTTTCTATGATGTTGTCCGTCGTGACGTGTCAGAGCCAATTTGGTTTGGTAGTTTAATTATTAGCACCATCTGCTTGCTCTAAAGAACAAGCTTTACGACTGAATTATGCATCTCTGTGTTAGAACAGTACAGCAAAGCCTTATTTACTGGGCTACTCCTTCACAGGCCTGTATCCTAAATTCTGAAACATCAGTGGAGGAATTGTTTTAGAAGGAGTATTATATTTATGTGTACATAGGTCACCACTTCCTTACCGAAGTAGTAACCACCATTTCATGTTTAGTCAAATCCAAAAGGAAACCATTCACATATAGTAACAGTCCAACGTTTGGACACACCTACTCATTCAAGGTTCTCTCTTTATTTGTACTATTTACTACAAGTGTAGAATAATAGTGAAGAAATCAAAATAACACATATGGAATCATGTAGCAACCAAGAAAAAGTGTTAAACAAATCAAAATATATTTTATATTTGAGAATCTTCAAAGTAGCCAACCTTTGTTTTGATGACATTTTCGCACACTCTTGGCATTCTCTCAACAATCTTTGCGTAGGATGCTTCTCGAACAGTCTTGAAGGACTTCCCACATGTTGTAAGGGTAGGCCCCCCCCAGGTGGTAAGGGTAGGCAACAACACATCTGCCACGCTGATCCTCAACACTGGGGCCCCTCAAGGGTGCGTGCTTAGTCCCCTCTTGTACTCCCTGTTCACCCACGACTGCGTGGCCAGCACGACTCCAAAACCACCATTAAGTTTTCTGATGACAACAGTGGTAGGCCTGATCACCAACAACGATGAGACAGCCTATAGGGAGGTGGTCAGAGACCTGGCAGTTTGGTGCCAGGACAACAACCTTTCAATGTGAGCAAGACAAAGGAGCTGATCATGGACTATAGGAAGGCCGAACAGGCTCCCATTAACATCGACGGGACTGAAGTGGAGCGGGTCGAGAGTTAAGTTCCTTGGTGTCAACATCACCAAACTATCTTGGTTCAAAAACACCAAAGTAGTTGTGAAGAGGGCACAGCAGCACCTTTTCCCCCGCAGGAGACTGAAAAGACTTGACATGGGTCCAACTCCCACTCCCTTTGTCTTTACACTGCTGCTACTCGCTGTTAATTATCTATGCATAGTCACTTTACAAATTACCTCGATTAACCTGTACCCCCACACATTGACTCGGTGCTGGTACACCCTACAAATAGCCTCGTTATTGTGTTATTTTGATTGATTCGATTTTGTTACTTGAGTTTATTTTGTAAATATTTCATTAACACTATTTCTTGAACTGCATTGTTGGTTAAGGGCTTGTAAGTAAGCATTTCACGGTAAGGTCTACCTGTTGTATTCGGCAAATACAATTTGAAATGCTGATCTCGTTGGCTGCTCCTCCTTCACTCCGCGGACCAACTCATCTCAATTGGGATGAGGTCGGGTGATTGTGGTGGCCGGGTCATCTGATGCAGTACTCCATAAATCTCCTTCTTGGTCAAATAGCCCTTACACAGCCTGGAGGTGTGTTTTGGGTCATTGTCCTGTTGAAAAACAAATGACAGTGGGACTAAGTGCAAACCAGATGGGATGGCGTATCGCTGCAGAATACTGTGGAACCCAAGCAGGTTAAGTGTGCCTTGAATTCAAAAAAAATCACAGACAAGGTCACCAGCAAAGCACCCCCACACCATCACACCTCCATGCTTCACGGTGGGAACCACACATGCGGAGATCATCCGTGCACCTACTCTGCGTCTCACAAAAGAACCAAAAATCTCAAATTTGGACTCATCAGACCAAAAGACAGATTACCACCGGTCTAATGTCCATTGCTCGTGTTTCTTGGCCCAAGCAAGTCTCTTCTTCTTATTGGGCTCCTTTAGTAGTGGTTTCTTTGCAGCAATTCGACCATGAAGGCCTGATTCACAGTATCCTCTGAAAAGTTGATGTTGAGATGTGTCTGTTACTTGAATTCTGAATTATTTATTTGGGCTGCAATTTCTGAGGCTGGTAACCCTAATGAACAGCAGAGGTAACTCTGGGTCTTCCTTTCCTGTGGCGGTCCTCATGAGAGCCAATTTCATCATAGCGCTTGGTTTTTGTGACTGCACTTGAATAAACTTTCAAAGTTCTTTACATTTTCCGGATTGTCTAAGAGTAATGATGGACTGACGTTTCGCTTTTCGTATTTGAGCTGTTCTTGCCATAATATGGACTTGGGATTTTATCAAATAGATCTTATCTTCTGTATACCAACCCTACCATGTCAACACAACTGATTGGCTCATACGCATTGAGGACAGAAATTCCACAAATTAACAAGGCACACCTGTTAATTGAAATGTATTCCAGGTGACTACCTCATTAAGCTGGTTGAGAATGCCAAGAGTGTGCAAAGCTGTTGTCAAGGCAAAGGGTGGCTACATTGAAGAATCTCAAATATATTTTGATTTGTTTAACACGTTTTTAGTTACAACATGATTCCTTCCATGTGTTATTTCATAGTTGATGTCTTCACTATTATTCTACAATGTAGAAAATATGAAAAATAAATAAAAACATTAAAACTTTTGACTGGTACTGTACATATGCAGACATTGATTAAAAACCTACCGTTGGAAGTCGGAAGTTTACATACACCTTAGCCAAATGCATATAAACTACATTTTTCACAATTCCTGACTTTTAATCCTAGTAACAATTCTCTGTCTTAGGTCAGTTAGGATCACCACTTTAATTTTAAGAATGTGAAATGTCAGAATAATAGTAGAGAGAATTATTTATTTCAGCTTTTATTTCTTTCATCACATTCCCAGTGGGTCAGAAGTTAACATACACTCAATTAGTATTTGGTAGCATTGCCTTGAAATTGTTTAACTTGGGTCAAATGTTTCAGGTAGCCTTCCACAAACTTCCCACAATAAGTTGGGTGAATTTTGGCCTATTCCTCCTGCCATTCCTTGCTCACACACGCTTTTTCAGTTCTGCCCACAAATTTTCTATAGGATTGAGGTCAGGGCTTTGTGATGATGGCCACTCAAATACCTTGACTTTGTTGTCCTTAAGCCATTTTGCCACAACTTTGGAAGTATGCTTGGGGTCAATGTCCATTTGGAAGACCAATTTGCGACCAAGCTTTAAATTCCTGACTGATGTCTTGAGATGCTGCTTCAATATATCCACATCATTTTCCTTCCACATGATGCCATCTATTTTGTTAAGTGCACCAGTCCCTCCCGCAGCAAACCCCACAACATGATGCTGCCACCGCCAGGCTTCACGGTTGGGATGGTGTTCTTCGGCTTGCATGCGTCCCCCTTTTCCTCCAAACATAACGATGGTCATTATGGCCAAACAGTTCTATTTTTGTCTCATCAGACCAGAGGACATTTCTCCAAAAAGTACGATCTTTCTCCCCATGTGCAGTTGCAAACCGTAGTCTGGCTTTTTTTAATGGCGGTTTTGGAGCAGTGGTTTCTTCCTTGCTGAGCGGCCTTTCAGGTTATGTCGATTATAGGACTCATTTTACTGTGGATATAGATCCTTTTGTACCCGTTTCCTCCAGCATCTTCACAAGGTTCTTTGCTGTTGTTCTGGGATTGATTTGCACTTTTTGCACCAAAGTATGTTCATCTCTAGGAGACAGAACGCGTCTCCTTCCTGAGCGGTATGACAGCTGCGTGGTCCCATGGTGTTTATACTTGCATACTATTGTTTGTATAGATGAACATGGTACCTTCAGGCGTTTGGAAATTGCTCCCAAGGATTAACCAGACCTATGGAGGTCTACAACTTTTTTTCTGGAGGTCTTGGCTGATTTCTTTTGATTTTCCCATGATGTCAAGCAAAGAGGCACTAAGTTTGAAGGTAGGCCTTGAAATACATCCACAGGTACACCTCCAATTGACTCAAATGATGTCAATTAGCAATCAGAAACTTCTAAAGCCTAGACATCATTTTGTGGGACTTTCCATGCTGTTTAAACGCACAGTCAACTTGTGTATGTAAAACTTCTGACCCACTGGAATTGTGATACAGTGAATTGAATTTTTGGAAAAATAACTTGTCATGCAAAGTAGATGACCTAACTGACTTGCCAAAAGTATAGTTAACAAGAAATTTGTGCAGAGGTTGAAAAACGAATTTTAATGACTCCAACCTAAGTGCATGTAAACTTCCGACTTCAACTGTACAATTGCTCACCAAGGCAAAATAGTTTTAGATGGCTTTTTTCACTCACACATGTCATTTACTCAAGCACACACACACATCCATCCCTTTGCTTAACTCATCCAGCAGTCCTTACTCACTGAGGTGTGTTGAAAGAAAACTAAAAAACAGCTGTGTGATAGTATGATTTCTTTTTTCGGATTTATAGCACTCATTATGTAGCATTTACACATGCAGATCTCAGGAGGGTGCTGATGATGTTGCTAGGGGGTTATTCGCTGGGGTAGGTGCATCCTTGTTCTCTCTGTAGCTTGTGTTTTGGTGGATTGGGGGCAAGAAAGAGGGTTGTCTGGAGTCTGTATGAAATATGTCACTCCCCTCTCCGGTGCCCCTGCCTCAACATACCCGGGTCAGTTCAGCACCGCCTGGTTCTCCCATCTTTCTAACTCTGGCCAAACGGATAGGGGCCATGAATACCCTGGGGAGAGACACAGAACACAGTCAAATGCATGGTATGAGATCAGTAAAGTGAAATGCTAAGAACGTGGTCGATAGAAATGCGTTGTGTAGAACAAATATGAGATTTGCCTGTCGCTTAGAATAGGGAATCGTACAAGCGCCGTTCATTACATTTCGATCTGAAAAATTCTCTTACACTGGGGCATTGGGACAACAGTACTCCCCCCCCCCCCCCCCCCCCCCCCCGCTATACTGGAGGTGTAACTTTTTCCCGGCATGAGCAGTGTGGGCCGCTCTATCCCGTTGTTCTCGGGTGGGAGCTGCGTGTCTTGAAAATCTTGAAATTAGAACCGGTGCGCAATTTTACGCTGAACGGCGCATGCCTCCTGCGGAGTCGGCGTGCTCACGGCCAGGTTTTCATTGAATTTAATAGGGGTTTCTCAAGGTTCGCAAAAGTTGTGTCCGGTGTCGCAGGCCAGTAAGGAAGCAGCACCCTCCTGAACAGGGCAGGCCCTTACATAAAGCACATCTGTATCCCTCAGAAAGATAAGCTCCGCAGTACCTCAGTCCATTATTGAGTCAATAAAAGCTGTGAATGAGCAACAGAGGCATGGGTTTCTGTAAAGTCAGGTGTACCCAGCCAGGAGTGGTAGTACATTTACAGTCTGGAATAAACAAAATGGCTAGCTATAACAGAAGTATGAGGTGATTTCGAGCAGGCACGGACACACACATATCCAAGCATCTCTGAGGGCTATATGGTGGCAAACTGACAAGGGTTATTATCATATATACAGGTAAATCCATAAAAACAATAAAATAACTTGCATCATTAAAGGCAATAAACTTGGCAAAGCAGGTGGAGTACAGCAGCTGTAGTGGTGGATGTTGTTGCTCGGTGAGGATATTGTAACCACGAACTGTCATATAGGGATGCTTTTCCAGACACAGATTAGGACTACAAGGAGAACCTCCATTGAGAATGCTTTAGTCCAAGACTTAAAAAAAGGCCAATGCAGCCGTGTTCATCTCAATATCAATTCATTTCTCGGTAACAATTAAGTACTATGGATGAATATTTTACCAAACATCTACCACATTTCAATACCAAGAATAATTCATATTTATACCGAGAGTGTAACGAGTGTGCCCTGAGAGTCGGAAAGCAAGTTCAGGGAGTGAGTGTTTTTATAAATAAAAGAAACAATGAACACGAAACACACCGACATGAAAACAGAGTCAATAACACCTGAGGAAAGAACCGAGGGGAGTGACAGATATAGGGAAGATAATCAAGAAGGTGATGGAGTCCAGGTGAGTGTCATGAGGCGCAGGTGCGCGAGACGATGGTGACAGGTGTGTGGGATAATCAGCAGCCTGATGACCTAGAGGCCGGAGAGGGAGTATACGTGACAGAGAGTCCCGGGAAATACCACAAAAATCTTAAAACAAAGATATGGTTACTATGCCAGGGTTCTCCCAAAATACACTGCTCAAAAAAATAAAGGGAACACTTAAACAACACAATGTAACTCCAAGTCAATCACGCTTCTGTGAAATCAAACTGTCCACTTAGGAAGCAACACTGATTGACAATACATTTCACATGCTGTTGTGCAAATGGAATAGACAAAAGGTGGAAATTATAGGCAATTAGCAAGACACCCCCAATAAAGGAGTGGTTCTGCAGGTGGTGACCACAGACCACTTCTCAGTTCCTATGCTTCCTGGCTGATGTTTTGGTCACTTTTGAATGCTGGCGGTGCTTTCACTCTAGTGGTAGCATGAGACGGAGTCTACAACCCACACAAGTGGCTCAGGTAGTGCAGCTCATCAATGCGAGCTGTGGGAAAAAGTTTTGCTGTGTCTGTCAGCGTAGTGTCCAGAGCATGGAGGCGCTACTAGGAGACAGGCCAGTACATCAGGAGACGTGGAGGAGGCCGTAGGAGGGCAACAACCCAGCAGCAGGACCACTACCTCCACCTTTGTGCAAGGAGGAGCACTGCCAGAGCCCTGCAAAATGACCTCCAGCAGGCCACAAATGTGCACACCATGACTGACACACTGGGTCAGTCATGGTGTGGGGTGGCATTTCTTTGTGGGGCCGCATATCTACCACATGTCCTGCCAGAGATCAAATAACCAAATAAAATAGAGATTCAGTGACCCAAAATCACATTGATTGATTATCAGACAAGTCACAGGCTTTTGGTTGGGAGTAGGACAGGCTACTACCCGAGTGAAGAGGAAGCAGACTTGTTCAAAATGTTATCAGCTAATATACAGTGGCAAGAAAAATAATGTGAACCCTTTGGAATGACCTGGATTTCTGCCTAAATTGGTCATCAAATTTGATCTGATCTTTATCCAAGTCACAACAATAGACAAACAGTGTGCATAAACTAATAACACAAATGATTGAATTTCTCATTGTCTATATTGAATACATCATTTAAAAATTCACAGTGTAGGTTGGAAAAAGTAGTGAACCCCTAGGCTAATGACTTCTCAAAAAGCTAATTGGAGTCAGGAGTCAGCTAACCTGGAGTCCAATCAATGAGATGAGATGTTGGTTAGAGCTGCATTGCCCTATAAAAAAAAAACAAATTAAAACAAATTTTGATTTGCTATTCACATGAAGCATTGCCTGATGTAAAACATGCATCGAATAAAAGAAATCTCAGAAGACCTAAGAATTGTTGACTTGCATAAAGCTGGAAAGGATTACAAAAGTATCTCTAAAAGCCTTGATGAACATCATTCCACAAAATGTCTAGAAATTGATCAAGTTCAACACTGTTGCTACTCTCCCTATGAGTGGCCGTCCTGCAAAGATGACTGCAAGAGCACAGCGCAGAATGCTCAATGAGGTTAAGAAGAATCCTAGAGTGTCAGCTAAAGACTTACAGACATCTCTGGAACATGCTAACATCTCTGTTGCCGAGTCTACAATATGGAAAACACTCAACAAGAATGGTGTTCATGGGAGATCACCACGGAAGAAGCCACTGCTGTCCATAAAAAACCCATTGCTGCACATCTGAAGTTTGCAAAAAGTGCACCTGGATGTTCCACAGCGCTACTGCCAAAATAGTCTGTGGACAGATAACACTACAGTTGAGTTGTTTGGAAGGAACACACAACACTATGTGTGGAGAAAAAAAAAGGCCCAGCACACCAACATCAAAACCTCCTCCCAACTGTAAAGGTTGTTTGGAGCTGCTTTGCTGCCTCAGGGCCTGGACAGCTTGCTATTGTCAACGGAAAAATGAATTCTAGTTTATCAAGACATTTTGCAGGAGAATATTAGGCTGTCTGTCTGCCAATTGAAGCTCAACGGAAGTTGGGTGACACAACAGGACAACGACCCAAAACACAGAAGTAAATCAACAACAGAATGGCTTCAACAGAATAAAATACGCCTTCTGGAGTGGCCCAGTCCTGACCTCAACCCGATTGAGATGCTGTGGCATGACCTCAAGAGAGCAGTTCACACCAGACATCCCAAGAAAATTGCTGAAACTGAAACAGTTTTGTAAAGAGGAATGGTACAAAATTCCTCCTGACCGTTGTGCAGGTCTGATCCGCAACTACAGAAAACGTTTGGTTGAGGTTATTGCTGCCAAAGGAGGGTCAACCAGTTATCAAATCCAAGGGTTCACATACTTTATCCACCCTGCACTGTGAATGTTTACACAGTGTTTTCAATAAAGACAAAACGTATAATTGTTTGCGTTTTATTAGTTTGAGCAGACCGTTGTTCTATTATTGTCACCTAGATGAAGATCAGATAACATTTCATGACCAATTTATGCAGAAATCCAGGTATTTCCAAAGGGTTCACATACTTTTTCTTGCCAATGTATGAGCAAACTAGAATAAAATACGATCATTAGTACTTAGCTAATATTTCCCCAGCCTAATTTTTACCAAATATCCACTCAGAGATTCAGTGAAAAATCTAACAGATTTGTTACACACAATTAGTATAACAGTTGGATACAACTTTAGGAGTTGCAGTATAAGCAACAATTTGATACATGCCTTCAATTGCATTAGCCTACTTTATTCCAATATTTTCATCATTCAGTTGCTCATATCTAAAGTGAGTTTTCCTTTCTCTCTGCGCTTTTTCTAGGCCCAATGTCTGTTTCCTCACTCCATTTCCGCCCGCCTCCACCATGTTCTCCTCAACACCAGTTTAAATCAATATAGCCTACTGTTTACTAGAAGTCTGGCTTTTTTTTTTTTTTCAGGTTCGGAATCATTTCATTTCTGTGATGGCGGAACAGGCCTGGGCTCGGGCTTCTGCTCACCGGGCTTGGATCAGAATAGCATTTTCAGTTCTAATTAGAACTCTAAACTGCATTTGGGTCTTGTGTGCAGTCCGACAGTTTCAATTATGCATGTGCTTTGAATTTATGGCGACTTTGTGTGAAGTAAATCCGCGAGGCTAAAGGCTTCCATGTGACAACCTGTTTAGATAATGTGCCATTACATTTTTTGCCAATCTGTTGCGGCGCATGTTGTATATTTTGTGGAATTGCATTAGTGCCACATTGGGGGGAAATGTTGTCATTTCCCAGGTCTTGTCATAAAAAATAAAAATCAGGAAATGTGAAGAGTGGTTATGGGATCCAGGTTACTGGTGTTAATACCTATTAAGTACACACACAACCGTTGAAAAGTTTAGGTCACTTAGAAATGTCCTTGGTTTTGAAAGAAAAGCACATTTTTTGTCCATTAAAATAGCATCAAATTGATCAGAAATACAGTATAGACATTGTTAAAGTTGTAAATGACTATTGTAGCTGGAAACAGATTTCCAAAAATGGAATATCTACATGGGCCTCTGTACACCTATTATCAGCAACCACCACTCCTGCAGTTCTCTCTGTTCTGTGAAGGCAGTAGTACACAGCGTTGTACGAGACCTTCAGTTTCTTGGCAATTTCTCACATGAAATAGCCTTCATTTCTCAGAACAAGAATAGACTGAGTTTCAGAAGTCCTTTGTTTCTGGCCATTTCGAGCCGGTAATTGAACCCACAAATGCTGATGCTCCAGATACTTAACTAGTCTAGTCTAAAGAAGGCCAGTTTTATTGCTTCTTTAAAATCCGCACAACAGTTTTCAGTTGTGCTAACATAATTGCAAAAGGGTTTTCTAATGCTAAATTAGACTTTTAAAATGATGACCTTGGATTAGCTAAAACATGCCATTGGAACACAGGAGTGATGGTTGCTGATAATGGGCCTCTGTACGCCTATGTACATATTCCATACTTATTTTTATTTTTTTTAAAGCCATTTCCAGCTACAATAGTCATTTACAACATTAACAAGACTACATCGTATTTCTGATCAATTTGATGTGATTTTAATGGACAAAAAAAAAGAGGGAAAAAAGTGTGCTTTTCTTTCAAAAACAAGCACATTTCTAAGTGACCCAAAACTTTTGAACGATAGTGTATATACACACACAAAAGTATGTTGACACCCCTTCAAATTAGTGGATTTGGATATTTCAGCCACACCCGTTGCTGATGGGTGTATAATACAAATATATAAATAAATTGAGCACACAGCCATGCAATCTCTAAAGACAAACATTGGCAGTAAAATGGCCTTACTAAAGAGATCAGTGACTTTTAACAAGGCACTGTCATAGGTTGTCACCTTTCCAACAAGTCAGTTTGTCAGGTCTGCTCTGCTAGAGCTGTCCCGGTCAAATGTAAGTCCTGTTATTGTGAAGTGGAAACGTCTAGGAGCAACAACAGCTCAGCCACGAAGTGGTAGGCCACAGAAGCTCACAGAACAGGACCGCCGAGTGCTGAAGTGTGTAGCGTGTAAAAATAGTATGTCCTGAGTTACAACACTCACTACCGAGTTCCAAACTGTCTCTGGAAGCAACACCAGCACAATAACTGTTTGTCAGGAGCTTCATAAAATGGGATTCCATGGCCGAGCAGCCGCACACAAGCCTAAGATCACCATGCGCAATGCCAAGCTTTGGCTGGAGTGGTGTAAAGCGCTCCCCCATTGGACTCTAGAGCAATAGAAACGCGTTCTCTAGAGTGATGAATCACGCTTCACCATCTGGAAGGCCGACGGACGAATCTGAGTTTGGCAGATTTGGCCCTTTCCTGTTTCAGCATGACAATGCCCCCCGTACACAAAGTGAGGTCCATACAGAAATAGTTTGTTGAGATCGGTGTGGAAGAACTTGACTGGCCTGCACAGAGCCTTGCTTTCAACCCCATCAAACACCTTTGGGATGAATTGGAACGCCGACTGCGAGCCAGGCCTAATCGCTCAACATCAGTGCCTGACCTCACTAATGCCCTTGTGCTGAATGGAAGCAAGTCCCCGCAGCAATGTTTCAACATCTAGCGGAAAGCCTTCTCAGAAGAGTGGAGGCTGTTATAGCAGCAAAGGGGGACCAACTCCATATTAAGGCCCATTATTATTTTTTTATGAGATGTTCGCCGAGCAGGTGTCCACATACTTTTGTGAATGTAGTGTACCTTACCATGATTGTTTTTAATAGCAGAGAAGCATAAATATTGCGCCCCCCATGCATTTACCACAAATACCTTGTTTGCTAAGTTAGCCGTATTGTAAATCCCTCTCAGTTACTCTTTTGATGTATCGTCATTAGCACAGTATACATTATCTACGTTTTTGCGCCAAGACGCCGGCAATTTGAAAAAGTTGAATTTGATTGTGCCGATTTACTCGTGCACTGAATCGTGTCATCCGCTGTAGTTTCAAAACTCTGGATAGTGCTAAAAAATATATTTCTGAATTCTGACATCTTTATGCACCTTTGCAATTAAAATGGGCAAAAAGAAACACAAAATAGCTTCTTAGCAAAAGGGCAATTTCTCAAGCAAGAATTTCGCTGGGACTGTCTGGGAGTGGTCTGAGAGGGAAACTGAAAATGAGATGCGCTCTAGCCAACAGCTCGCAGGTACAGTGCGGGTATAGACTACATAATGAGATTATTATGGACAAAAGAGTGAAATTACTTGTATTTGTCAAACGGCAGCCAAGCGTCGATCGCCGTGTCACCAGGTTAAGACCCTCGATAATTATTGGAAAGGAGCATCAAGCTCATCACCGTGCACTTTCACCACCCTGTGAAGTTCATCCTAACTTACTTCATCTGTAGCCTAATAACTTCAGTTTCATACACATGCTCCGTTAGGTTGTTAAAATACTGTACCCCTGAAAACCAGAAACATCCACTTTCTGCCAACGAGCGGTAGCCTAATAAACTGCATGCTTTCCCGAACAATCAGTCTGTGCTACAATTCAAAGCAGCGCTCTATTGTGTTTTACACACTACCAAACACACATTCTGTAACTGTACAGTAGTGGCAACGCCTGGAAAAATGGCGAACTTCACTAACACTGTACTTTTGTGACAACAAAAACACTATATTGAATTAGAGGTTTCAAAGTCAGCCATGAGAAGAGATGTTTTGATCCACATCCAAACATGGCACTGAAAACAAAAACAAAACAAAAAACTCAAGAAATATTGTAATAACTTCTCACACAAGAGGCCCGATGTTTAAGCAGAAAACAATGAGTGGACGTCACCTTGTTTCGAGGCAAGCCAAACTTGGTTCATCAATTCATACATACCTGACTGTAAGTCACTACTGATAGATTGCTTTGGAGCCCATTCGATGCTCTATTTACAGAATTGTGAGACAGTCCGTTTTGATCTTGCTGGATGGCGTCCTGCGTGCCCTCCCAGGCTCCTCCAGGGTCTTTCAAGTTGTTGTGGTCTCCGGCGTTGTGTTTGCTCTTCTGTGGCGAGGCGAAGGGGTTGAAGTCTCCCTCCACGTTGCGGTGCGGCTGCGTGTTGAACTCTGTCTCGAAGGAGGACAGCTGCTGTGTCACGCCCAACAGGCCCCCCACCTCTACACTGAGGATCACCCAGATCACGTCTGTGTGGACAGAGAGAGTGACGCACACCAGGCGTTAGGGGTGACGTGTTCTGTCCAGGAGACAGAGTGCTGTGAGTTAAATACCCCAATGCTCAGTAAATCAAGGATAAAAAGTCAAGTTGACCAATTTCAAGACATTGACCACTTAAAAATCTTGAAAAAGGACTTCACAGCTAAATGATTGCACACAAACGTATAAAATGTTTAAAAGAAAAAAAAGACTGCAGAGGTTAACGTGTCTGGATAATTTCTAGACTGAATTACACCCTTATGGAAAAAATGTGTCCACAAAACAGTGCATCTGCGCTGTGTGGGACATACCTCCGTAAAACTGTCCTGTGGCTGTGCACATCCTCCATTGGCCCTGGTACATGCCAGGTGACGCAGGGCTGTGCATCTGCACACTGACGTCTGAGATCTCCTGGGGCTCTAGACAGCGCACCATCACCATGTTGATGTGGCCAAACTGGTCCCCTCCAATGTACTTCAGACATACCCCGGGTGGCCAGGACTCTGCACCTGTGAAACACACAGACAAAGATATTTCATACACATTTGTAAAGACAGAAAGCTCCCTTGCCAACCATGCAGTCAGTTACTCATACCTTACCTGCATCACACACACACACACACACACACACACGTTTACAGGCCAGTGGTTTCCAGGTCTGACATTGCAGTGAAGGTTTTTCTTCTTTTGTGACTGAATCATACGTATGGTGATATAAACTGGATGAATAAAAGGTAACCCCCACCTGTGTTCTGTATCCTCCAGGTCTTTGTGAACGGTGTGTCGGGGGGAACAGACTCTCCCTCACCAATCGTCACATCCTCCAAAAAGGACATGGATGATGTGTTGATGCTGGGACTCTCAACGTCATAATAGGCACCGATGGCTGCCTGTAGATTCCTGTTTTAATGGCAAAAGACATTGAGGAGAGTGGGTGAGTCAATGCCATGTTGAAATCAGCAAGTATTCAACCTGATCTAGTTCCTGAAACTGCTTCACAACAACCATTTGAATATATATATATATATACACACACACACACACTGCTCAAAAAAATAATGGGAACACTAAAATAACACATCCTAGATCTGAATGAATGAACTATTCTTATTAAATACTTTTTTCTTTACATAGTTGAATGTGCTGACAACAAAATCACACAAAAATGATCAATGGAAATCAAATTTATCAACCCATGGAGGTCTGGATTTGGAGTCACACTCAAAATTAAAGTGAAAAACAACACTACAGGCTGATCCAACTTCAATGTAATGTCCTTAAAACAAGTCAAAATGAGGCTCAGTAGTGTGTGTGGCCTCCACGTGCCTGTATGACCTCCCTACGACGCCTGGGCATGCTCCTGATGAGGTGGCTGATGGTCTCCTGAGGGATCTCCTACCAGACCTGGACTAAAGCATCCGCCAACTCCTGGACAGTCTGTGGTGCAACGTGGCGTTGGTGGATGGAGCGAGACATGATGTCCCAGATGTGCTCAATTGGATTCAGGTCTGGGGAACGGGCGGGCCAGTCCATAGCATCAATGTCTTCCTCTTGCCGGAACTGCTGACACTCCAGCCACATGAGGTCTAGCATTGTCTTGCATTAGGAGGAATCCAGGGCCAACCGCACCAGCATATGGTCTCACAAGGGGTCTGAGGATCTCATCTCGGTACCTAATGGCAGTCAGGCTACCTCTGGCGAGCACATGGAGGGCTGTGCGGCCCCCCAAAGAAATGCCACCCCACACCATTACTGACCCACCGCCAAACCGGTCATGCTGGAGGATGTCCAGAACGTTCTCCGGCCTCCATGCTCTGGACACTACGCTGACAGACACAGCAAACCTTCTTGCCACAGCTCGCATTGATGTGCCATCCTGGATGAGCTGCACTACCTGAGCCACTTGTGTGGGTTGTAGACTCAGTCTCATGCTACCACTAGAGTGAAAGCACCGCCAGCATTCAAAAGTGACCAAAACATCAGCCAGGAAGCATAGGAACTGAGAAGTGGTCTGTGGTCACCACCTGCAGTACCATTCCTTTATTGGGGGTGTCTTGCTAATTGCCTATAATTTCCACATTTTGTCTATTCCATTTGCACAACAGCATGTGAAATTTATTGTCAATCAGTATTGCTTCCTAAGTGGACAGTTTGATTTCACAGAAGTGTGATTGACTTGGAGTTACATTGTGTTGTTTAAGTGTTCCCTTTATTTTTTTGAGCAGTATATATATATATATATATATATATATATATATATATATATATATATATATATATATATATATATATATATATATATATATATATAATAAGTATCTTGGTGATAAGGATTTTCCCTGGCAAAAATATGAGTCAAGGTAATTTCAGGGTTGTTTTATTTTGTTGTGATAAAGTCGTGATCACTAGCCTACCTTAGCTCACTACCAATCAAATGACGTCATCATATCATATCGCAAACACTTGTTCAAAAATGTACTCCTGGAGCTTGCACATGGTTGTTTAGCTGGACCACAAAAAAATACAAGTGAAATTGTGATGGAAACCCATTTTTCAGCTCTACTGATGTTTTAAAAAATATATATTTTATAGGGAGTGTGCCTACTACGGTATTGGCAAGTGTTAACTACAGGGCATGTATAGCCTGCATGATGAAATGATTATGGACCAAAGAGCAAGATCATTTTTATTTGTCAAACAGCTGACCTGGAATCGATGATCATGTCACCAGAATAAGACCCTCGATGTTTGTTGGAAAGGAGCATCAAGCTCACCACTTGCGCCACCTGGTGAAGTTCATCTTAAATTTGTTCAATCTGTAGCCTAATAAACTGCATGCTTTCCTGACGAGTCGTAATGGGAGGACCACACAACATGTCATCGCATGACTCCCAAGTTTACTTCAATATGATGGTTATTAAAGCAATATTTGCACATAAATGCATTTCCACCTGCATTTCTCACATAATTCATTTTAACAACAAAAAGATTCCACCTTGTCTATCATGTTTTGTTGACAATCGTAAAGTTAATTTAAAAAGAAATTGCTGCTTCCATCAGACATGTCATGACATTTTTTATCCAACATGGTCTTTGCTGGCATAAAAATGTTGTTTTTTCATACGATACGACTTTACTCGCATAAAAACTGTATGGAAGTGTGGTTATTGAGTTGATTCGATGAATCTGGTCCAGGGAAAATGTTCACTGCATTAGTTTTGGAACCGGGCTGCCTCCCAGGCTTGAGCCAGGTGCCCCTGTTCAAATGCGCCGTTCAAATCAACTGGGAGCTGGTATATCTCCGACTTCCGACAGTGTGTTCAAGACAACTGGGTATTACTTGGGGGGGAAAAAATGGAGCAGCTGGGGAAAATAGTTAACAGTCATCCAACTCAGAACCTCTGGCATCTTTCTAGAAGATCAATGACCCCATGATTTTACCTCATTTTCCAAATTCCCAAGGTGCTTTCAAGACAACTGGGAATTCTGAAAAATACAAAGTCAAGTCATGAAGCCAGTGCTCTTCAGGTCAGAAAGTCAGAACTCTACAAAGAGGCCCGAGTTCCTGAGTTGGAATTCCGAGTTAGATGACAGTTAAAATCGATCTTCCCCATTTTTTCAAAAGTTCCCAGTTGCCTTAAACTCAATGACGTCAGAAGTCAGAGATTTCAGAGTTCACAGTTGTTCTGAACACAGCATAATGAGTAGGATTCTGTGTTTACACATGCAATTGATTGCTTTTAACAATAACGCTGTATCTGCCTTCCCAATGAAAACTAGTTTTAAAATAAATTCTAACACACACGCACACAAAATGGACAATATATGTTGTATGCACCATGCTGCCTTGTTTACAACATGACCGAGCAGCGTATATTACTGTTTCATTTGAGAAAGGCGCTCCTCCCTCACCGCTTTTGCCCGTTCACGTCGCGGTCCATAGACCAGTGCCCCGCAGCATAATCGAATATATATCTGGCGTTAGCTACAGTTTCACATAACTAACGTAGCTATTGCCGCGTTCACATACTAATCGAAACTAGGAAACTCGGAAAAGTCTGACTTGTTAACTGGTTATTTATACATGTGTAGCGTTCATCGAATCAGCAAATCGGAATTTTCCGAGTTCCGACTAGCACAAGAACACGGCTAATTCCCAGCAATGTCATAGCCAAATTCAAAGTATCAGCACAAGTAGATCTAGCTATAACTACATGAAAAAGAACGAGAGAGTCATCACACACACAACCACAATAAATGACAGCTAGCTCGCTTCTTTGGCACTCGTCAAAATTTAGCTAGCTACTAGCCAAGTTAGGCCCCACATCCACGAACTCACCAGTTGGTCATATCAAGGAAGAAGGCGCATCCTGCCGGGTTGAGTTGGAACCCCAGCAGTCTTTGGAACTCTGAGATGAGGACATCCTTGTCAGTGGTGCCCATACAGTTGAATTTCTGCATGAGCTCCGGGTCCAGGTCTATGTCCATGCCCTCCATCGGCAGGTCTACCGTGGCAGCGACGGCGGGGTCTCCTAATTTAAACCGAGGCCTTGTCCAGTCATAACAACCACTCCAACAACAATACATTTAATACGCATGGTGGGGGGCAACGTTTGACGTCGGTGCAATTGAACGTCACCTTGCGTCGCGGTGTGTGGGCCAAGGTGTGGACACAGAGATTCTAAACCCAGAGACGCAAAAGCGCAAGCGTTCGAAGCAGACTAAGTAGACCAGGCCGGGGTTTGGGGATGGAGAAGTAAATGAAAGAAGTGAAAAAATATTCCTTATTTGTTAATTTTCTAAAGGCAAAACCTAGATTCGAGACAATGTCTTAAGTAATTTGTGTTATTACTCGAAATTCGTCAAAAAACACTATCGAAGCCGTGCCTTTTGAGTTGACGGCCTGCACATGCGCAGTTTGTCACGAGGCGACCGTTAGACCAATGACGTTTTCTGCGCATGCGTTTAGCTAGCCAACGTCGCCATGACATCGCCTTCAAGCGTGATCTGGGATTTCTATTGGAGAAGCGTTTAAGCACAGATAGAACAACGAGACAGATATTTCACCAGATGTATAAAAAGTGAAGCATCCGCTTGGCGTTTCCACTCACTACCAAATATGGCTGGCAGGGGGAGACGATGGATTTTGGCTGAAATTCAGCACATTTTCTAATCGATGAAACATTGGATCTCAATACAGTTTTCTGTTCCCCAAGCTAGAATCCGTTATGAACAAAGTGGACTACGTTTAGCAGACTTTAACCTTTGCCAAAGTTGTAAAAAAATGCGTTGTTTAGGAGTGCAAATGCGAATTGAGTTATTGCACACGCGGAAATGTGCAGATATATGCTACAACAGGCTAATAGGATCTCGCTGGCTCGTGTTTGGTCCTGCCCACTATGACTAATGTGTTCCCATTAGAAACGACAGGCTGTGGTCTCTTGGTTTAGTTGTAAACATATTTGGTTTTAGCCTATCTTCATACTTTTCTGTCAAATCGAGCTTCATTTATACAGCACATTTCAGACATGGAATGCAACACAATGTGCTTCACAGGGAAAACAATGGAAATAAAAACTACAATATTTACTACATAGGCTATATTATTTAATTTATTTCAAGTCTAGCATACAAATAAATACATTGTGAAGCATTTGCAAATGTGACACAATAGGCTGGTAGGGACATATAGCGCTCAGCATTTAAATAACATTTCCTTGTATTATATCATTATAGTCTATATATTGCGCATATAGACTGTGACTTAGAATTAAATACAAAGTCAACAGAAAAATACTTATTAGTGAATTTGAATTCATTTATAGAATACATTTTTAGAAACATGAGTTTGGCCAGTGTGTGGCTACAGGCTCATGCGATGCTGCCTGCGAGCCGGCCAGCAGCGGAGAATATCCTTTCCACACTTGCAGAGGCACTGGGGATGGTAAACACCCTTTTGGCCACTCTTGCCAGGCTGGGCAGAGATGCAGAGTTGTTTTATATTTATATAGATAGGCTCAAAGGTTTTTAGGCAAAACAACCCAATCAAAACGGAAAGCTCCTTGAACGTGGGAATATGTAGGCTAGTTGAGAACAAGTTCTCATTTACAACTGCGACTTGGCCGAGATAAAGCAAAGCAGTGCGACACAACAACACAGAGTTACACATGGAATAAACAAGCGTACAGTCAATAACACAATAGAAAACAAGAAAGTCTATACAGTGTGTGCAAATGGCGTGAGGAGGTAAGGCAATAAATAGGCCATAGTAGCAAAGTAACAAGGTCCAAGAGGCATGGAGAGGCAGCCTTCAGTTAGTATGCCCCAGCCTCTGGAATAGCTAAACGTTTAAGAGATCTGATTTTTTGTTTATACATACTTTGTTACAATGACACAGTTATATACCCACCTCCTTCCTTTCATGTGCACATAGTTAGTACACCATCATCCATTTGGGATAAGTGTATTTTCAGATACCACAATGATTCTTTAGTTGTGGATACTACATCACCGCACTCCCTATCTTGCTCTTGGTCGTCATCTTTGTAAATCACCTTGATTTAGCCCCTGTGTGTTTTACTAACTTCTTTATGAAAATATTTAGGGAACTCCATGACAGTAGCTAAAGCAAGGGGCTATAGCAGCACACAAGTAGACTACAAATGCATGCCCTGAGCTCGTCAAGTGAGCTCTACTGGACTAGATGGGAAGGCCGACGCTCCAGTCTTTGGGAATCTCGCCCAACACTCCAGTCAAATTGGGCATGCTCAGCTCCGCTCACATACTCTGCTGGCAGGCTATTCCAGAGGCTGGGGCCATACCAACTGAAGGCTGCCTCTCCATGCTTCTTGGTCCTAGGCTTTGGGATAGTTAAAAGGCTAGTGTTAAAAGGCTAGTGGCTTAGAAGCACATCAGACATGTTTTGGGGTGCACAATCGGGGATTGATTTAAAACCAATAGAATAGTCTTAAAATTCATTCTAAAACTGTCTTTGGTGCAGACTTTTGATTAGGTAATCTGTTGCTATTCGAATTCTTATTTGTATTGGCTTTTCTTTAGCTAATGATGGTTTCAAAACAATAATCTGGGTTGTTCTAAGGAAAAATACAATTAAATAATCAGAGGTCCTTTATTGCATTAGTGAATTAGACTAATCAACTACTCCCTACAGGGAAATCATAATTAGCGATGAGAAAAAGTATGTAAATTATTAGGCGGAACTATTTATGGTCAACCTTTGAATTTTCGAACAATTGAGAGTGGGAACACAGGCAGGGTTGCCATGTCCAGAGTTTTCCTAATATTTGGTTACTTTGAAAAGGATGTCACCGGTTAAAATGTTGCGAGGTTTATGCTATTTCTAAATTGCATCGTGGCCGCCATGGCATTTTGCACCCTTGACAACTACTGTGATTATAATTATTTGACCATGCTGGTCATTTATGAACATTTGAACATCTTGGCCATGTTCTGTTATAATCTCCACCTGGCACGGCCAGAAGAGGACTGGCCACCCCTCATAGACTGGTTCCTCTCAAGGTTTCTTCCTAGGTTTTGGCCTTTCTAGGGAGTTTTTCCTAGCCACCGTGTTTCTACACCTGCATTGCTTGCTGTTTGGGGTTTTAGGCTGGGTTTCTGTACAGCACTTTGAGATATCAGCTGATCTAAGAAGGGCTATATAAATAAATTTGATTTCTCTTATTTAAAAATAAATCTCACTGTGACCTGCTGATGCTGACTATCAGGCTGTGAGTGAGTAAGTGAATGAATGATGGGGAGGGCCGGAGGGGTGTGTATGTGCGTGTTGAGAGCACTGGTTGAGAGAGCGCTGCAGCAGGCAGCTGAGTCACGGAGACAGAGCACCAAATGCGCGCTTGTGACAACTTTTTGCCAGTTGTAGGTAGGCTACTTCGATTGGTCATTATGGAGCCACCTATTTCCAACCCCTTTTCCATAAAATATATTACCAACATAATTAGAGCAGTAAAAATACATGTTTTGTCATACTCGTGGTATACGGTCTGATATACTGATTGGCTGACAGCCATGGCATTCAGGGCTCGAACCACCCAGCTTAATTATAGCAGTCAGAACAAGTTAAATTGATAATGATCTGGCTAGTTTAATAAAGAATAATTATATTTTCTCTTGCAACATATTCTTAATAAGCTCTCAATAATTATTATTTTGATGAAAAACCGAATTAAATTAAGTCTATATTATTTCTTAATTCGCTCGAAGTCGTTATGGGAAAGGGTTTATTGGATAAAAGTAGAAACTAATATTGCTGCTAGTTTTCAGGCCTGGGTCAAGGATTTACATTTGCGAAGGCCTGGCAACCCTGAACACAGGAAATGATCTCACTGAGCGTCTCGTGAAGAACACAAAAAAATATGCCTAAGTAAGTTGCGAAATCCCTCAATTCAATTGTTATTTACAAGTATTTTATCGCTGCGTCACCTGCAATAGTCACATGTTTCAATGTTTTAAAACTTATGTTTGGGAACGATTCTTTTTAAATCGAGATTGTGTATATTTTGTGTCTGCCCCCCAATAGTTAACGTTAGCATACGACCTTTAACGTTACCATTCTGCTCATTATTCATTCGCATCTAGACAGTTCGCTGTTTTGATACTAAGCTATCTGTTCTCATTTAGCGATGCCATATCGTGTTAATGATCTCCTTTGCCTTAACTAAAGTTCAATTGTGTATGTGAAATGTTTTATCTAGACTAGCTAGCTAACCCATTCATAGACGCTAACTGTTTTAACGCCTGACGATGGTATCTTTTTGTAGTTGTACTTGTTAAGATCCCCGACTCGTTCTGAAAGTTAAAACGCATCGCTTGTGGTAGTGAATGCATCTTTCATATCAGCGAGAGATAATTTTCAATAAACAAAAGGTTAAACGCCCACACCAATAGAAATCCACGTTTTGACCCTGAAAGACGATGGCCAGAGCTTACCCATGATGTTGCACAACAATGTAGCCAAGTCATCATTTTAGTCAAAGTATGATATACTTGGGCTTGAAGTGCCAAATCCGAATTTGTGACTTCGGATGTTTCCGTGAGTCTTAAGTGTCTTTTCCAGTGGCGATTTTAGCATGTAAATATTGGTGGGGGCAGTGCATGCCAGCAAAGCCACTACACAACACGATACATTAATTGCCCTATAACTGTGACAAACGGTGCCCACAATATGTTAGGGCCTACATAAAGCTGTCCCATCACCTTACCACTGCTACACCTGGCTATCAGCGGAGTTTTCTCTGGCAGTGAAACAGGTCATTTAGCCTCATTTACTGTCTTTAAAAAACATGTACAAACTAGTGATGCGCCGATATGACATTTTTGGCCAATACCATTATCCGATATTTTCCTTGTCAAAAAAAATGGTACCGAAATTAAACATTTTAGCTGCCTTTTAAGCGTTCTAGTACAGTTAAATAGTTCACACGCACACAGCGATCTAAGGCACTGCATCTCAGTGCAAGAGGCGTCACTACAGTCCCTGTATCGAATCCAGGCTGTATCACATCCGGACGTGATTGGAAGTCCCATAGGGCGGCTTCATATTGGCCCAGCGTCGTCCGGGTTTGGCCAGGGTAGGCCGTCATTGTAAATAAGAATTTGTTCTTAACTGACTTGCCTAGTTAAATAAAGATTACACACATACACCACACTGACAAAGTTATTTTGTTGGCATTTACGTATGTCCCCATTAGCAGTAAAACATAATCAAAACCTATTTCTTTCACTTACTTGCTGTGCTGTTACGCTGTTCATTTGTTCAATCGTTTTATTCTCAACCAGGATTTCTATGGAACGCTGTTTGGGTCTTTGCGTGTCAAAAAAGATACACGTCAAAACACTATTTGACGTGTCAAATAAGCTTGTTGACCAATCAGGACCTGAAATGACTGCACGTTACATAATAATTGAATACGTTCATACATTTTTTTACATAGTTATTACACATTGATTACACTATCACTCGTATTTCATATGTCACAACGATTCATCGATACGTATGCTATGGTGCTGGTTAAGTTGTCTCGCGCACCTACAGTGCTGGTCATAAAAAAAGCTAGCTAGCTCATGGATGTAAACAATGTTCTTCCCCAGAAACATAGCAAAACGACCCTAATCATCTAAAATAAACCTAATTTATAAGACAGTTCTTATTTGATTAATGGTGGTCGGACCCAACTATGTGAAGCTAACCACAATAAGGATTAGCCGCAATAGTGGACTTTGCGGTTAGCTTTCAAAATAAAAGTATGCCATTGACAGTGATGCAAACGAATACAAATTGTAGAATTATGCCATAATTGAATAGATCATGCTAAACGAGGTTGGAATGTTGTCAGTCTACTCAGTGACACCCAGAGAACATTAGCGTCGTAGCTCTTATTGACTGGGCAGGTGATTTTACAGTCACAGTCCCGTGATAAGAGCTACAATGCTAATATTTGCGTAAACTCCTCAGAGTTGTGTTCTGTGGGTGTCACCGAGTAGACTGATACCCCATTTCATTGCTTCACATTCCAACCTTGTTTAACATTATCTAGTCTAAATATGGCATGATTCCACCAATTGTAACATTCTGCATCACTTTCAAAGAGGTACTTATATTTTAAAGGCTAACCGACCACTGGATATCATAAGGTGAATCCTCCAATTTGTAAGTCGCTCTGGATAAGAGCGTCTGCTAAATGACTTAAATGTAATGTAATGTAATGTAACCGCAAGTTCCACCATTGTGCCTAATCCTTATTGTGGCTAGCTTCACAACACATAACACTGTCTGGTCGAGCCTCACTAGCCAGATTAAGCTAACTGGCTGCTTATAGCTTTAGCTTTGTGCAACAGGGTTAAGTAGCTGGCAAGCTAAGTTAAATTTCAATAGGCGAACAACAAGCGGCTACCTAGCTAATACTTATTCTCAAGGATTCCTAAATCATTGCTAAGAATAATGAAAATGACTGCAGTTTCTGTTGGTCATTGTTTTCAGGCTGGTTGTATTGGTGCTAGCTAGGCACCAAGCCAAAGCTAGCTACCCCAGAAGTTGCGGTCGAACAAATAATGCTTTATTGCCAACGCCGTATTGTAAACATATCGTTCGTAGCCGGTGTTTGCTTGTTTGCAGACTTTTTTTTAACAAACAAGGTCGACTCATGATGACGTTAGTGATCTTCAGGTCGGAGCTCTAGAAAGAGGCCTGAGTTCCCGACTTACAATTTCAAGTTGGATGAACCTTCAAAAAGTATTTTCCTAGTCGGAGCTCGTTTTTTCCAGAGTTCCCAGTTGTGTTGAACTCAATGAAGTCAGATTTCCCATTTCTGAGTTTCCAGTTGTTTTGAGCGCGGCAGAAGTCATGCTGGATTGACACCATGGCCAATGTTGAAAGTTTATCCTTTTAAGCTGGGAAAAAAGACCCTTAAACCCAGACTTGAGACCACACACCCACTCTACTGAATAGCAGGGTAGTGATTGCTTTGCAATGCTTGCAGTTAGCCACTGATTCATTCCAAACCACTCATTGTTGAATTTGCGATTTTCAAGTTGTTGTGTAATGTTTATAGTCGATGAGCACCGATACGTTTTCTCTATAATTTCTCTTCATATGACAAGGGTGAAAAAGGATTTGGCAGTAGATTGTCGACTTGATTCATGATAATAACTGCTAGCTAAGATTTTGAAAATATGATGTTGACCTGATCAGTCCAATCAAACTTCTGTACATATAGCGTGATTTGACAATTTTATCTGTGGCTAATGACCTTGACCATTCTTGGATGGGCACTTCTAATATAACTCTCTGGCAGCACTCAAGGGGCTTGAATTTTTGATCTCTACCCTTTGATTTGTTGGTGACAGAGTGTCCCCATGAGTGACAGAACACTGAGCCAATCACGGCGCAAATGGAGAACATTACCAACCCCTGTGCCTCGTTTTTTTCCCCGCTGGCTGCCCCAACACCACAGAAAGCACTGAGCTAGGCTGAAACACTTGCATTTTGGAGCTGCCTTACTCAAGAAAGCAAAAAAGAAACCATGATTGTATGTGGCTTTATTAACTCAATGATTTACCAAAAAAAATGATATGTGACACGTATTAATGCCAAAATAACATTTACTATTTTTTACATTGTAGAATAATAGTGAAGACATCAAAACTATGAATTATATATAAGATGGCGCCGGAGAACAAGGCTGACGTTTTATCTATTCCTAACTGTTTTTTTATGTTAATTTCTTTGCATTGTTTGTAAGTTATTCTGTACATAATGTTGCGGCTACCGTCTCTTATGACCAAAAATAACTTCTGAACATCAGGACTGCGATAATAAACCCCCACTTTCTTCCATTCTACTAGCAAACGTGCAATCTTCAGAAAATAAAATCGATGACCTACGCGGAAGATTAAACTACCAACGGGACATTCAAAACTGTAATATCTTGTGCTTCATGTTGGCTGGTTATACGCTGTATCGGCAGGACAGAACAGCGGTGTCTGGTAAGACAAGGAGCAGCGGACTATGTATTTTTCTAAATAACAGCTGGTGCACAATATCTAAAGAAGTCTCAAGGTTTTGCCTCGAGGTAGAGCATCTCATGATAAGCTGTAGACCACACTATCTACCTAGAGAGTTTCATCTGTATTTTTCGTAGCTGTCTATATACCGCAACAGACTGATGCTGATGCTGGCACTACGACCGCGCGGAATGAGCTGTATTCCGCCATAAGCAAACATGAAAACACTCATCCAGAGGTGGCGCTCCTAGTGGCCGGGGATTTTAATGCAGGGAAACTTAAATGAGTTTTACCAAATTTCTATCAGCATGTTACATATGCAACCAGAGGGGGAGAAGTCTGGACCACCTTTACTCCACACACAGAGATGCATACAAAGCTCTCCCTCGCCCTCCATTTGGCAAATCTGACCATAATTCTATCCTCCTGATTTAAGGAAGCACCAGTGACTCGATCAATAAAAAAAGTGGTCAGATGAAGCGGATGCTAAGCTACAGGACTGTTTTGCAAGCACAGACTGGATTATATTCCAGAATTCCTCCGGTGGCATTGAGGAGTACAACACATCAGTCATTGGCTTCATCAATGAGTGCATCAATGACGTTGTCCCCACAGTTGACCGTAGGTATATACCCCAACCAGAAGTCGTGGATTACAGGCAGCATGCGCACTGAGCTAAAGACTAGAGCTACCGCTTTCAAGGAGCGGAACTCTTACCCGGACGCTTATGAGAAATCCCGCTATGCCCTCCGACGAACAATCAAACAGGCAAAGCGTCAATACAGGACTACGATCGAATCGTACTACACCGGCTCTGACGCTAGTCGGATGTGGCAGGGCTTGCAAACCATTACAGACTACAAAGGGAAGCACAGCAAAGAGCTGCCCAGTGACACGAGCTTACCAGACGAGCTAAACTACTTCTATGCTCATTTCGAGGCAAATAACACTGAAACATGCATGAGAGCACCAGCTGTTCTGAAAGACTGTGAACACGCTCTCAGCAGCCGATGTGATTAAGACCTTAAATCAAGTCAACATTCACAAGGCTGCGAGGCCAACCAGATTACCAGGACGTGTACTGCGAGCATGCGCTGACCAACTGGCAAGTGTCTTCACTGGCTTTATCAACCTTTCCCTGTCCGAGTCTATAATATCAACATGTTTTAAGCAGACCACCATAGTCCCTGTGCCCAAGAACACTAAGGTAACCCGCCTAAATGACTACTAGCAATGAAGTGCTTTGAAAGGCTGGTCATGGCTCACATCAACACCATTATCCCAGAAACCCTAGACCCACTCAAATTTGCGTACCGCCCCAACAGATCCACAGATTATGCAATTTCTATTGCACTCCACACTGCCCTTTCCCACCTGGACAAAAGGAACATATATGTGAGGAAACTATTCATTGACTGCGGCTCAGTGTTCAACACCATATTTCCAAAGCTCATCACTAAGCTAAGGATTTTGGGACTAAACATCTCCCTCTGCAACTGGATCCTGGACTTCCTAACGGGCTGCCCCCAGGTGGTAAGGGTAGGTAACAACACATCCGCCTTGCTGTTCATCATCACGGAGGCCCCTCAGGGGTACGTGCTCAGTCCCCTCCTGTACTCCCTGTTCACTCATGACTGCATGGCCAGGCACGACTCCAACACCATCATTAAGTTTGCAGACGACACAACAGTGGTAGGCCTGATCACCGACAACGACGAGACAGCCTATAGGGAGGAGGTCAGAGACTTGGCCGTGTGGTGCCACGACAACAACCTCTCCCTCAACGTGATCAAGACAAAGGAGATGTTTGTGGATTACAGGAAAAAGAGGACCGAGCACGCCCCCATTCTCATCGATGGATTCATAGTGTAGCAGGTTGAGAGCTTCAAGTTCCTCTATACCAGGCGGTGTCAGAGGAAGGCCCTAAAAATTTGTCGGACTCCAGCCACCCTAGTCATAGACTGGTCTCTCTGCTACCACACGGCAAGTGGTACCGGAGCGCCAAGTCTAGGTCCAAGAGGCTTCTAAACAGCTTCTGGGTACCCAGACTATTTGCACCCCCCCCCCCCCCCTTTTACACCGCTGCTACTCTCTGTTGCTATCATCTATACATAGTCACTTTAATAACTCTACCTACATGTACATATTACCTCAAGTAACTGGTGACCCTGCACATTGACTCTGTACCGGTACTCACCTGTGTATAGTCTTGCTATTGTTATTTTAATGCTGTTCTTTAATTACTTGATACTTTTATTTCTTATTCTTGCTCATATTTTTTATTTTTTTAACTGCTTTGTTGGTTAGGTGCTTGTAAGTAAGCATTCCACTGTAAGGTCTACACCTGTTGTATTCGGCTCATGTGACTAATTAAATTTGATTTGAAATAAAACATATGGAATCATGTAGTAACCAAAAAGTGTTAAACAAATCTAGATATATTTTAGAATTTTCAAAGTAACCACCCTTTGCCTTGATGACAGCTTTGCACACTCTTGGCATTCTCTCAACCAGCTTCATGAGGTAGTCACCTGGAATGCATTTCAATGAACTGCTGTGCCTTGTTAAAAGTACATTTGGTCAATTTCTTTCCTTCTTAATGTTTTTGAGCCAATCAGTTGTGTTGTGACAAGGTAAGGGTGGTATACAGCCCTATTTGGTAAAAGACCAAGTCCATATTATGGCAAGAACAGCTCAAATAAGCAAAGAGAAAAGATAGTCCAGCATTACTTTACAACATGAAGGTCAGTCAATCCGGAAAATGTGAAGAACTTTGAAAGTTTCTTCAAGTGCAGTCTCATAAACCAAGCGCTGTGATAACACTTGCTCTTATGAGGACCGCCACAGGAAAGGAAGACCCAGAGTTACCGCTGCTGCAGAGGATAAGTTCATTAGTTACCAGCCTCAGAAATTGCAGCCCAAATAAATTTTTCACGGAGTTCATGTAACAGACACATCTCAACATCAACTGTTCAGAGGAGACTGCGTGAATCAGGCCTTCATGGTTGAATTGCTGCAAAGAAACACCTAATAAAGGACACCAAGAAGAAGAAGAGACTTGGTTGTGCCAAGAAACACAAGCAGTGGACATTAGACCGGTGGAAATATGTCCTTTGGTCTGATGAGTCCAAATTTGATATTTTTGGTTCCAAATGCCGTTTCTTTGTGAAAACAGCGTAAGTGAACGGATGATCTCCGCATGTGTGGTTCTCACCATGAAGCATGGAGGAGGAGGTGTGATGGTGTGGGGATGCTTTGCTGGTGATACTGTCATTGATTTACTTTGAATTCAAGACACACTTAACCAGCATGGATACTGCATCAGATGCATCAGATGACCTGACCTCCAGAATCACCCGACCTCAACCCAATTGAGATAGTTTGGGATGAGTTGGAACGCAGAGTGAAGGAAAAGTAGCCAACAAGTTTTCAGCTTACGCGGAAACTCAACTCCAAGCATTCCAGGTGAAGTTGGCTGAGAGAATGCCAAGAGTGTGCAAAGCTGTCATCAAAGCAAATATATTTAGATTTTAACACTTTTTGGGGGGGTAACGTCATGATTCCATATGTGTTATTTCATAGTTTTGATGTCTTAACTATATTCTACAATGTAGAAAATACCTGGCAATTTCCCGCATGAAATTTCTCAGAACAAGAATAGACTGATGAGTTTCATAAGAAAGTTCTTTGTTTCTGGCCATTTTGAGAGTGTATTCGAACCCACAAATGCTGATGCTCCAGATACTCAACTAGTCTAAAGAAGGGCCGTTTTATTGCTTCTTTAATCAGGACAAGAGTTTTCAGCTGTGCTAACATAATTGCAAAAGGGTTTTCTAATGATCAATTAGCCTTTTTTTTTATGATTAACTTGGATTAGCTAACACAACGTGCATTTGGAACATAGGAGTGATGGTTGCTGATAATGGGCCTCTATATGCCTATGTAGATATTCCATCAGGTCTCTAGAGATGTTTGATCGGGTTCAACTCCGACCTCTGGCTGGGCCATTCAAGGACATTCAGAGACTTGTCCCGAAGCCACTCCTGCGTTGTTGGCTGTGAGCTTAGGGTCGTTGTCCTGTTGGAAGGTGAACCTTCAAACTAGTCGGAGGTCCTGAGTACTCTAGAGCAGGTTTTCATCAAGGTTCTCTCTTTACTTTGCTCCGTTCATCTTTCCCTCGATCCTGACTTGTCTCCCAGTCCCTGCCACTGAAAAACATCCCCACAGCATGATGCTTCCACCACCATGTCAATTTAAATAAATAAATTAGGCACTAATCTATGAATTTCACATAACTGGGCAGGGGCACAGCCATGGGAGGCCATAGGCCCACCCACTTGGGAGCCAGACCCACTCATTTTGGAGCCAGGCCCAGCCAATAAGAAAGAGTTTTTCCCCACAAAAGGGCTTTATTACAGACAGAAATACTCCTATTTCATCAGCTGTCTGGGTGGCTGGTCTCATGATCCCGCAGGTGAAGAAGCCAGATGTGGAGGTCCTGGGCTGGCGTAGTTACACTTGGTCTGCGGTTGCGAGGCTGGTTGGACATACTGCCATAAACAACGTTGGAGGCAGCTTATAGGTAGAGAAATTAAACATTTAAATTATCTGGCTACCAACTGGTGGACATTCCTGCAGTCATCATGCGAATTGCACGCTCCATCAAAACATCTGTGGAATTGTGTTATGTGATACAACCGCACGTTTTATAGTATTCTTTTATTGTCCCCAGCACAAGGTGCACCCGTGTAATGATCAGTTTCTTGATATGCCACACCTGTCAGGTGGTTGGATTATCTTGGCAAAGGAGAAATGCTTAATAACAGGGATGTAAACACATTTCTGCATAAAATTTGAGAAATTATATTTTTTGGCGTATGGAAAATTTCTGGGATCTTTTTTTTCTGCTCATGAAACATGGGACCAACATTTTACATGTTATATTTTTGTTCTGTATAGAAACTTCAGAAATTAGCTTCAAAGTGTTTGTTAAAAAATAAAAATCTTAGTTTTGGAACTATACTATTCATGTAATCCATTCAATAGTTTAACTATAATGAATCAGGTCTAATGAATGTCATTTGACTCAGTATTTTGTCCATAGATTAGCAAATTTAACTCTGATTATACAGTGGGGAAAACAAGTATTTGATACACTGCCGATTTTGCAGGTTTTCCTACTTACAAAGCATGTAGAGGTCTGTAATTTTTATCATAGGTACACTTCAACTGTGAGAGACGGAATCAAAAAATGTGTATGATTTTTAAGTAATTAATTTGCATTTTATTGCATGACATAAGTATTTGATCACCAACCAACCAGTAAGAATTCCTGCTCTCACAGACCTGTTTGTTTTTCTTTAAGAAGCCCTCCTGTTCTCCACTCATTACCTGTATTAACTGCACCTGTTTGAACTCGTTACCTGTATAAAATACACCTGTCCACACACTCAATCAAACAGACTCCAACCTCTCCACAATGGCCAAGACCAGATAGCTGTGTAAGGACATCAGGGTTAAATTGTAGACCTGCCCAAGGCTGGGATGGGCTACAGGACAATAGGCAAGCAGCTTGGTGAGAAGGCAACAACTGTTGGCGCAATTATTAGAAAATGGAAGAAGTTGAAGATGATGGTCAATCACCCTCGGTCTGGGGCTCCATGCAATATCTCATTTCGTGGGGCATCAATGATCATGAGGAAGGTGAGGGATCAGCCCAGAACTACACGGCAGGACCTGGTCATGACCTGAAGAGAGCTGGGACCACAGTCTCAAAGAAAACCATTAGTAACACACTACGCCGTCATGAATTAAAATCCTGCAGCGCACGCAAGGTCCCCCTGCTCAAGCCAGCGCATGTCCAGGCCCGTCTGAAGTTTGCCAATGACCATCTGGATGATCCAGAGGAGGTATGGGAGAAGGTCATGTGGTCTGATGAGACAAAAATATAGCTTTTTGGTCTAAACTCCACTCGCCGTGTTTGGAGGAAGAAGAAGGATGAGTACAACCCCAAGAACACCATCCCAACCGTGAAGCATGGAGGTGGAAACATCATTCTTTGGGGATGTTTTTCTGCAAAGGGGACAGGACAATTGCACCGTATTGAGGGGAGGATGGATGGGGCCATGTATCACGAGATCTTGGCCAACAACCTTCTTCCCTCAGTAAGAGCATTGAAGATGGGTCGTGGCTGGGTCTTCCAGCATGACAACGACCCGAAACACACAGCCAGGGCAACTAAGGAGTGGCTCCGTATGAAGCATCTCAAGGTCCTGGAGTGGCCTAGCCAATCTCCAGACCTGAACCCAATAGAAAATCTTTGGAGGGAGCTGAAAGTCTGTATTGCCCAGCGACAGCCCCGAAACCTGAAAGATCTGGAAAAGGTCTGTATGGAGGAGTGGGCCAAAATCCCTGCTGCAGTGTGTGCAAACCTGGTCAAGAACTACAGGAAACGTATGATCTCTGTAATTGCAAACAAAGGTTTCTGTACCAAATATTAAGTCCTGCATTTCTGATGTATCAAATATTTATGTCATGCAATAAAATGCAAATTAATTACTTAAAAATCATACAATGTGATTTTCTGGATTTTTGTTTTAGATTCCGTCTCTCACAGTTGAAGTGTAACTATGATAAAAAATTACAGACCTCTACATGCTTTGTAAGTAGGAAAACCTGCAAAATCGTCAGTGTATCAAATACTTGTTCATTTTAAAACATTTGTAATTGTACAATTATTGTTGTATGCTCTGAGTCTCATGGTTTTGCATAAGGAAAATGTAAGATTCCTCTGTTCATTTCAAATTGTTTTATTTTTGAAACATTTTATATAGAATAACTGATTATTTTAGTCGTTCTACCATTTATCAACATATTGTTCAATGATTCGAACCAATGGTTATTCCGTGACTAGCTAATACGCTTTCTTTTTTTCCCCGTGGTATCGTTTTAGTATTGAGTATCGTGATACTCAACCTGGTATCGAAGTCAAATTCTGCTATCTTGACAACACTAAACAGCACAGATATTTATAGCCTACTTCACTGTGGAAAAGAGGCCGCAATGTGGATATGATTTTGAGTTGGCGTCCATATGGTTTCACATTTGTCTCCAAGGATCATAAGGAAACATCCTAAAACAATTGCGTTGTTAATTTACAATCCCGTTATCCAAACTGATTGCTCATTTAACTATCTCTTCACAATTTATAAATTACAGTGCATGGAGAATGGTGTTATTATTTTTTCCACTTGGAACCGGTAGGTTCGCTCAACCTTATTCATGGTTTCCTCCCGCGTAAAGGTGGTAATGGTTAGAATACAGCGTATCTGCCTCCCGAGTGATGCAGCGGTCTAAGGCACTACATCGCAGTGCTAGTTGCGTCACTACAGATGACGCAACTAGCCGTGCCCGGGAGACCCATGAGGCGGCGCACAATTGGCCCAGCGTCGCGATTTAGGGGAGGGTTTGGCCGGCCAGGTTGTTCTTGTCCCGTCATGCTCTAGTGACTCCTGTGGCAGGCCAGGCGCAATGCACGCTGACATGGTCGCCAGGTGTACGGTGTTTCCTCTGACATATTAGTGTGGCTGGCTTCCGGGTTAAACAAGCATTGTGTCAAGAAGCAGTGCGACTTGGTGGGGTCATGTTTCGGAGGACGCACGGCTCTCGCCCTTCGCCTCTCCCGAGTCCGTACTGGAGTTGCAGTGATGGAACAAGACTGTAACTTCCAATTGGATATCACAAAATTGGGGGGGGAAAATAAATACACATCCCTGCCACACCTTCATTTTGCTGACATCCACCTCAAACGAACAGCTGGTGAATGGCATAAGTTCAAGGTCAGAATACGAGGAGAGAGAAGAGCATAAAAGGGAATTACAGTCCATTCGTGTGCGCTTAACTTGGGTCGAAATTTCCCCCATGGAGCCAACTGTAGGCAAATGTACCTGCTGAAAACCCTACACACTGAGAAGGGTTTTCGAGAGCTACTAGCTAGCATCTCTTTCACTCTCCCAGCCAGAGCCTTCTATTTGCATAGTAAACAATATAAGGCACTGCTCCAAGCTAGTTTGTTCTGGTCCATGGCCCAGCTAAAGTTTTTATTTGATTTCAGTGAATTGGTTAACTTGCTTTTTTGTATCCCCCAGATTTTATTGTGACTACTGTGATACGTACCTTACACATGACTCGGTAAGCCAGACTCTAATTTTCAGCCTCTGCATTTTTTAACAATAGCGAGCACTTTATAAATTGCACCCTGTATTAACATTAAATTGAACATTTATATATTTTTACAGCCATCGGTGAGAAAGACTCACTGTAGTGGACGAAAGCATAAAGAGAATGTGAAAGACTACTACCAGAAATGGATGGAGGAGCAGGCACAGAGCCTCATCGATAAAACAAGTAAGCAGATATGAAGGGGGTAGCTAAACAGCAACAGTTTGTGCAGATACAAAACATGCACAAACCCCACACTTGCATAATAAGCGTATAGTGTTCGAATTCGGGGGTAGAACTCAGGTCCAGCGACTGTCAACCCAACACCTTAGCCGCTACTCCCAAGAGATCCAAACATATTTGGATGCTTCTCTATACGAAGTCCCTAAAGTGAGCACGTGCATCTCCGATGGCCTCATGGGTGCCGTCCCACGTCGGACACCGATGTAGTGAATTCAGAGGTAGCACCCTGGTCCAGCGACTGTCAACTCTACAATAGGTTAACATGTGGCCTTGTGTTTTCCTCCTCAGCGGCTGCCTTCCAGTCCGGTAAGATCCCTCCTACTCCGTTCCCTGGAGCGCCTCCCCCAGGCGGAGCCATGCTCCCCCCTCCAAACATCAGTACGTAGACTGTGAACCAGCCACAACAGTGCTAGTCTAGTATTTTGAGAGTGATTTATATTTATATGGGATACTGATAACTTGCTGTGTTAGGGACTGAGATTTAAATTGTAATTTGTGAACCCCAGGTGGCCCTCCACGCCCAGGCATGCTACCAGTGCCCGGGCCCCCTATGGGTATTCATGGTCCTCATATGATGCAAATGATGGGGCCCCCACCACATGGAATGATGCCTGGAGGTGAGATTATTGCCCCAAACACCTACATCATGTATTGTTGATGTTAACACTGTGTGTATGTGTCTAAAAAAAATATTTTCGATTGGCATTGGATAAAAGCAAGTTCTCACCCAAAATGTATCTGCTGCTGCTCACAAATCTTCACTGAACAAGAACAGTTCATGCCTGGTCAAAGTCATAGCTTTGAGATATCTTTTTCACCAAGGTTTGATGTAATGTATTCATAGTAGTCCATAAGGGACATGTATACTGGACCATGATTAGGATCAAATGTGAATACCAAGTAAAATCCGATATGATTTCTGTGATGTTTGCTGTCCCGTAGGTCCAGGTATGCGACCACCAATGGGCCACATGCAGATGATGCCTGGCCCACATATGATGCGCCCCCATCGTCCAATGATGCTTATCAGACCGGGTATGATCCGGCCGGACAGATGAGACCCAAAATCAAGAGGCGCTCCTGTGTTCTACACTGCCGTATACATGATCTTTGGAGGACACCGCACCAAAGGCATTGTTTGGGTTTTTGAAAAAGCCACCTATTGTCTCCACCTTAAAACCCATTTGGTAGAGTTCCACGTCGTCCCTCTTTATCTCCACAAAACCATTTTGACAGGCTATTTATTGTGGTTTCACATAACCAAAACTTCTGTTTTTTTTTTTGTGTGTTTAGCGTAGAGGTCATATTTTGTTTTGACGCATAGTTGTATTGTTTACACAAGTAGGTTTCCGTTTCCCCCTGCTGGCCTCATAAGAATACAGCTGTGGAGGTTTAACGTGGCACCAGTTGCACACCCATGTTAGAAAGAGCAGGTATAATTTTGTCACTGTTCCGATGTAAATGCCTGATTTTCTTTGTTTTTCAATGTAAAATATGCTTGTTTTTTGGGGCCCACAGTCTTTTTATTTTTTAAAGAAATAAAATGAGTAGACTTGAAAGTGTATGTTGGTCTTCAATCATTTTGTTTGAATAATAGATGTAAGAGAGGGTTTACTTTCATAAAATGAACAAGGACTCGTGTTTAGAAAAGGGTCTGTGTACTTCATTCAATTGACCTCTACTTTATTCAACTATATGACACTTGAGTGTGTTCTATAGAAAGAAGTCTGTTTTTCAGACTGACTCTTTTTCTCCACGGGTCACTTGTACATTATTTTATTGTCAGTATGCAGCATGTGGTTCATAAGGACATTTGTCCGACTGAAGCATTTGCCACAGTCTTTGTAGCTAAATGTTTTCTCCCCGGTGTGTAGCTGCATGTGCTCCGTCAGGGCTCCTTTCAGTTTGAAGCGTCTTCCACAAACGTGTCCTTTCCCGTGTGAAGTCTCAGGTGTGTCTTTTTAAAGTACCTACCGCAACCAAGCCTTTGTTACATAGGGCATGTAAATGGTTTCTCTCCTGCATGACTCATCATATGCATGATAAGGCTTTTCTCCCGCTTGAGGAATATGCCAAGTACACTACATTGCCAAAAGTATGTGGACACCCCTTCAAATGAGTGGATTTAGCTATTTCAGCCACACTTGTTGCTAACAGGTGTATAACATTGAGCACACAGCCATGCAATCTCCATAGACAAACATTGTCAGTAGAATGGCCCATACTGAAGAGCTCTGACATTCAACGTGGATGCCACCTTTTCAACAAGTCAGTTTGTTAAATTTCTGCCCTGTTAAAGCTGCCCCGGTCAACTGAAAAGGGCTGTTATTGTGAAGTGGACTTCTAGGAGCAACAACAGCTCAGCAGCGAAGTGGTAGGTCACACAAGCTGACAGAACGGGACAGCCAGGTGCTGAAGCGCGTCTGTCCTCTGTTGCAACACTCGCTACTGAGTTCCAAGCTGGCTCTGTGAGCTTCATGAAATGGGTTTCTATGGCCGAACAGCCGCACACAAGCCTAAGTTCACCATGTGCAATGGCAATCATTGGCTGGAGGGGTGTAAAGCTCGCCGCCATTGGACTACGGAGCAGTGGAAACGCATTCTCTGGAGAGATGAATCACGCTTCACCATCTGGGAGTCCGACAGACAAATCTGGGTTTGGCGGATGCCAGGAGAACGCTAACTGCCCGAATGCATAGTTCCAATTGTAAAGTTTGGTGGAGGAGGAATAATGGTCTGGGGCTGTTTTTCATGGTTCGGGCTAGGTCCCTTAGTTCCAGCGAAGGGAAATCTTAACGCTACAGCATACATTGACATTCTAGACGATTCTGTGCTTCCAACTTTCCCGTTTCAGCATGACAATGCCTCTGTGCACAAAGCAAGGTCCATACAGAAATAGTTTGTTGAGATCGGTGTGGAAGAACTTGACTGACCTGCTCAGAGCCCTGACCTCAAACCCATCGAAAACCTTTTGGAATGAATTGGAACGCCAACTGCGAGCAAGGCCTAATCGCCCAACATCAGTGCCCAACCTCACCAATGTTGTTGTGGCTGAATGGAAGCAAGTCTCCGCAGTAATGTTCCTACATCTAGTAGAAAGCCTTCCCAGAAGAGTGGAAGCTGTTATATACAGCAAAGGGGGGACCAACTCCATATTAATGCCCATGATTTTGTAATGAGATGTTCGATGAGCAGGTGTCCACATCATATTGGTCATGTAGTGTATGTCATTAACCTCCGACAGTAGGCTATTTAGGCCAATATCAAAGAATGTTCAAGAATGTTTAACAAGGTATTCTCTCTGCTCTGGCAGGGATGCATAGCCACCTAATATTTACTGGTAGAATCTCAATTGAATATCCTTGATTCCTCGCCTCCCCTCTCGTCACCTTCTCAAAACCCATTGGATGAGAAGGTCTGAGGTCCATCCCCTCTAAACTCTCGTCCGATGGGTTTTGAGAAGGAGGCAAGAGGATGTGAGGAATCAAATAATTCAAAATGAGATTATCCCACTGTCACTGCAGAAGCTATCTTTTTTGTTGTCGGTACCACATGAGACCATGGCGTAGACATAACACTTCAATCATCTAGGTTTGTTTTTCATTAACTTTATTTTATGCATAATGAACTTGGCTATTATGATATTCGGTGGCCTAAATAGACTACTTGTTGGAGTTTAATGACATATTTGTTTTGGTCACCAAGCTGAAATAATTATTCACTCTGAATCAGTAATACTGCACAGCAGGTTGCGATAAAAACTAGACTGCGGATATTGATCCGTTTATTTGCATTTGGGAGCAGAAATGTAATGAATATTGTTGATTCTGTGGATAAATAGATTAACGCTATTTATCTGAAAATGTCCAAACTGGAGCTGGAAAGACTGCAAACTAGCTGCACGTCATTTCGTTCGACCTGTTTTCTATTTATTTGTATATATCCATAAAAATACGCTGATTCATGATTTCGACTGGCTGAGAAAAGCTGCCTGCCTGTTAAATGCGTTTCTCACTGAGCGATTAGAACAGCAGCGGCTGTTGGGATATTTGGGGCAGGAAGAAATCTCCCCTTCGTCTACAGAGGCTTCTGTATATCGTCGTTAGTCTCATCAGCTATACCAGCTATACACAGTACTATCTGCGAGCTGTTGGCTATTATACAGTACCTTCAGACAATATTCACACACCTTGACTTTTTCCACATTTTTTTCACATTTTTGTTGTCATTGTCTGAATTTAAAATTGGTTACATTGAGATTTTTGGTCATTGGCCAACAAGTGCAATTATGTTTTTTGAAATTTTTGCAAATTCATAAAAAATTAAAAGCTGAAATGTCTTGAGTCAATAAGTATTCAACCCCTTTGTTATAGCAAGCCAAAATAAATTCAAAAGTAAAAAATTTTAATGGATGACTACCTCATCTCTGTATTCCGCACATACAATTATCTGTAAGGTCCCTCAGTTGAGCAGTGAATTTCAAACACAGATTGACATAACATTGAATATCCCTTTGAGCATGATGAAGTGATTAATTACACTTTGGATGGTGTATCAATGCACCCAGTCACTACAACGATACAGGTGTCCTTGCTAACTCAGTTGCCGGAGAGGAAGGAAACCCCTCAAGGATTTCACCATAAGGCCAATGGTGTCACGATCGTCTTGCTGTGAGAGATTGGACCAAGGCGCAGCGTGTGCAAAATACATCTTCTTTATTAAAAGAAGAGAGAAACAAACAAGAAACGAACAACTATAAACGAACTAAACAAAATAACAAAACTGACGACCGTGAAGCTAAACAGACATATAGTGCTGACACAAACACTACACATAGACAATTACCCACAAATGCATGATGCCCATGGCTGCCTTAAATATGGCTCCCAATCAGAGACAAATGAAAGACATCTGTCTCTGATTGAGAACCACTCAGGCAACCATAGACATACCTAGACACATTCACTCAACCATAGACATACCTAGAAACATTCACTCAACACAAACTCATACACTACACCCAACACCCCCTTTACCATATAACCACCCAAAACGACAAAACACAAACATTCCCCATGTCACACCCTGACCTACCTAAAAATAATAATGAAAACAAAGAATACTAAGGCCAGGGTGTGACAAATGGTGACATTAAAACAGTTAAGGAGTTTAATGGCTGTGGTAGGAGAAAAGTGAGGATGGATCAACAACATTATATTTACTCCACAATACTAACCTAATTGACAGAGTGAAAAGAAGAAAGCCTGTACAGAATACAAATATTCCAAAACATGCATTCTGTTTGCAACAAGGCACTAAAGTAATACTGCAAAAAATGTGTGAAAGCAATTCACTTTTTGTCCTGAATACAAAGTGTTATGTTTGGGGCCAATCCAACACATTACTGAGTACCACTCTCCATATTTTCAAGCGGAGTGGTGGCTGCATCATGTTATGTGTATGCTTGGAATCGTTAAGGACTGGGGAGTTTTTCAGGATAAAAAAAATAAACATAATGGAGCTAAGCACAGACAAAATCCTAGAGGAAAACCTGGTTCAGTGCGCATTCCACAAGAACCTGGGAGATGAATTGATCTTTCAGCAGGACAATAACCTTAAACAAAAGGACAAATCTAGACTGCTTACCAAGTGTTGCTTACCAAGTGACCAGTGAATGTTCCTGAGTGGCCGAGTTACACTTTTGACTTAAATCTACTTGAAAATCTATGGCAAGACCTGAAAATGGTTGTTTAGCAATGATCAACAACTGATTTGACAGAGCTTGAAGAATTTTGAAATGAATAATGGGCAAATGTTGCACATTCCAGGTGTGGAAAGCACTTAGACACTTACCAGAAACTAACAGCTGTAATCGCTGCCAAAGGTGCTTCTACAAAGTATTTACTCGGGGGTGTGAATACGTATGTAAATTAGATATTTGTGTATTTCATTTTCAATAAATTTGGGAAAATGGATAAAAAAATTTTTTTCACTTTGTCATTATAAAGTGTTGTGTATAGATGAGTGAGAGAAAAAAAAAATATTTAATCCATTTTGAATTTGGGCTGTAACACAAAATGTAGAATAAATCAAGGGGTATGAATACTTTCTGAAGGCATTGTATTTTGAATGCCTACATTCTACATTATACAGTTCTACATCGTTTTACGTCAGCCAAGCAACAACATTCTGTCTCGGCGACGTCTTGCCAATGTGCAAACGCTCTCCAAACAAAATATTCCCTATGCATTTTGATACGTCGGCCAGTATATCAGGTCACTTTTCATTTGAATCATTCACTTGTTTGTACCAATTGCAAAGACATTGACAACTTTGTATTTAGTCAACTTCATTCTGAAGTTATCGGCGGTTACAGACAGATGAACATCTTGAGGCAAAAAAAATCATCTAATGATGCACTTAGCTGTTCTCTGACTGGGCTAAGGCAGTCGGTAAGGGAGTAAACGTAATTTATAATAGTTACATGGTGAAAATTTGACCTCTCTGAAATGAAAATAGATGGCGCTCCCTTTAGCAAAAGATGTTTTACCTAATACATGTTGAAAACAAAACAAGTGACCTTACCCTGCACCCCGTGGGCAAAACCTGTTTGGTATGTATTTTTACTGACCAGAATATTATGTATTTTTCTGACCACCATATAACCAGTTGGTCATAATTCTGAGCACTGTATTATGTGCTATATTAGGTAGACTACTGGTCATACTCATCATAACCTGGTAATGACCATCTGGCTACAGCCTATTTCCTACTGTATAGCAGAGGAAAACATTGTTTATTACATTTGTATTTGTTTCCATAGCCACCAATTAAAGTTTAAATCTGCAACAGATTTTTATTTAAAATAGATTATGCAATGGCAAAAACAAATCTACATCACAATTTTCTGCACATCTGCATACAGTAGTAATTGTTTCATAATTCACCCATGTCAATTACATGCAGAGAAAGACTGGGACACAGCTTAGATAAAGGCAGATTGTTTTATTTGATTAATTATTAATAAAAAGTGATGTGATGTTTCAGATCTGCAGTGAAGAGAATCAGCGCAGATTTGAAAATAACTAGAAAAGGACATTCCTGAAGAAACTTTGTGGACATTTCCATGGAACTAGTTGAAGAAGTTGGTGGCTGTTATATCTTAAATGTTTAAAAAAAGAGCAACTTGCTCATATATTGTACATACTTTGTGTCCTCCTCCACCACGGCTGTCAGAGGCATATTTTAGGATTTTCCAGAGGGCCAGTTGCGGGCAACCTAATGAGTTTTCTGGCGTTTCATGACACTTACTGTAAGCAGAAAAAGTGAAGAAAATAAATGAACGATTGCCATAACGTGGATATGCAGGAGACGACAGAACAGTAACGCATAGTAAAATATCTTTAACAGTCAGAATCTACAAAAAAATGTTTCATTGTCTATGTCAAATTTCTCAACGTCTCACATTTACTTACATTACCAACTAAAATGGAGCACACAAGAGTTGTAGCAAAGGCCTTCTTGCTCCTGTAGCAAAGGCATTCTGACTCCTTGCTCCCTTCATATTGAAGTGGGACATGAATTCATTGGTCATCAATCTGAAACATTTTAAGAGGATATCAAAATTAGACAGTAGTTGGATAATGATAATGTTTAAGTCTCTAAATAGTAAAGTTTTGCTTAATCCTAATACATGTTGTAATATTCAAACAACTTTTTGTAAACACACCGCTCCCTAATCCTGAGGACATTGTCCCGGACAGAAGTTCCTCCAAAAAAGGTAAATGAAAAAATTGAAGTACTGTATATGTAAAGAGGCATTAACCCATTGATGTGTACCAACACCCAGGTGTGATCATTCTACAGTGGTCCCTACAGCATATGCTCAAACCGGTGTGATTAGAATACTTAGTTAGAACGTCCAGTTTCGATTGACACAACAGTTAGCGTTTGAGCTGGCAACACTGTTATTTTCACAGAAACATTTTTCACAAACACAGTCCTTACAAAGTTATGTCCAGAATGTGACCAGTTTATTTTTGGATGCAATATTCAGACATTCACAGAAGTTCAGACATAACACAATCATCCAAACCGGAAAATGTAGGCTACATTAGTAGCGGTCATATTTAGCTAACTGTCGGTTGACAGAAACCATAATATGAATTAGCTAATAGATATTACTATTTACAATTCTTCATATCACGGGTGAGCTCACCATTGATCAAAGTAATTGAGGAAAACACTTTCTAAAAATCTAAATTAATCCGATGATGGGTAGTTTGTGCGCGCCGCCATGTTTGTTTTTTCGGGTCACCCAAAGATATGAAGAAGAGACAAGATGAGTTCTGTCTGTTTGCGGTATGCATGTTGAAGGGGATGTGTCGTCTACCATCATTCAATTCTGGAAGTTTACTCGAAAGATGAGTGAACCATCCCTCACCTCATTTGTTATAATATCTTTGGTCTGACAGACATTTACGGACACCCAGAATACATTGTATAATGTCAACAAACATGGCGCCACACATAGCTGGCAAATAGCTTAGCATTAGCTCATCATAATCAGTACAACCTTCAAATAGTATTTTACACACATCATATGTGTCCATTACAATCTATGCAAGAATCAGAATGCATGATTTATCAGCAGCACTTGAAAACATGTGAACAAAACAGTAAATACATTATGCTCATACATACTTACAGTATGCTAAAGTAGAAACGAGAAAACGATATGCAGAAAATAAGGCACTTACTTTTATTGGAACACAAACACGCCCAACGTTATTATTTGTAAGGAAGACAACAATGAAGGCGATGCGAGTGCCAGCCAGAAAATGTGCTAGTGGGGAAAATCTTGTGCTAGACTGCGCAAATGAGGAGAAAGACTGGGAAGGTGCTTGGGCTTTCATGGAAGAGAGAAGTTTTCCGGTTCAGTAAAGCCTCAAACATAAATTGTCCACAATAGTAAAATGGGCTACTTCTATGTGAATTAATGAGGAGGCGGAACACAACTCAATTCAAAGTGTGGTTAGAAAATAACATTTCTTAGAAAATCATTTCAAATTGACAAGTTGAAATATAGCCTATAAATAATTAGCAGGCAACGTGTGTCTTGGTTTGAGGGCAGTGCAGGTTAACTGTCCTGTCCTATTGGTGTATTGCCACCACCTACTGTACAGGGTATTGAAATAAAACCAAAATAATATATTCCATTGCGGGGCGGGAGGGCCCAAGATAACACAAAATACACAAATAAATCAAACAACCATTCCACTCCTTCAGTCACATTCACATCTCTACACAGGCTCAGGTGCCTGTGAGGACAGAGCATTCATCGACAGGATTCCTTGTAATGCCTCTGCAGAAAAGTTCCTGAGTCCCAAAAAACGCTCAGCCGCACTCACAATGCCTACTTTCTCAGAATTCTTCTCCGTTTGCGCTGTGCAGTTGTTAACCAAAGTAATAAATGCTACGAAGTCCACCTTCTTAACATGAAACATGTCAGGATCCCTCTGTTGACAAGGAACATCATCTTGTGCCTCTACTCCTACTACCATTACTTCTTCAACTTCAAGCCTTTCTTCCATTCTTCTCAATGCCTCCAGATAGGAGACATTCTGGACAGCCCTTATTCTTGCCACCTCCGTCTCCTTCACCCCGGACACATAACCAAATCATTTATATTTATCACACTGCATGGGTTTTGGGCATGATGGCTCTCACAGAGAATCTTCATCAAAAAACGATAGAATGGATGGAGTGGGCTTCCGCAATCTACCATGCGGGTCAGTTGTGCACCAACCAATTGATCCAATTCTTCGCGTATATCCTTTGCATTTACTTCTAGCACCACCCCAGAGATAACACCCTTGATAGGCGCCCTGCTTCGAAGATCTACACAAGACACATTCCAATCCGACATCTTCTTGAGACGCAAAGCATTCTGTTACATAGAAACAAAAAAAAAGCAAAATCAGCCAACGTATTGTTTTTTCATCGACGCCACCTCATCCAACGCATCTACAGGTAACAGGTAACAACATCAATCCAAAACCCTTATTCCCACCGTATTCCTACAAGATTCCACTACCACTTTACTTATCTTATTTCCTTTCGCATTCGCCACTGTAATCCAGTTCTTCTCACTCTCATCTTCACTCGACAAGTCATCCGATTCAAACAGAACATTTGCTTCCGCTATTTTCCCCGAGACTAACTGTCCTGTTGCGTAACAATCACATTTTTTTGGAATAGTGAGGGCATTCTGACATCAATCGCATAACAAAACAAAAAAACAAACATGTTTTTACTCGCGCTGGGGTGACCGTTAGAGATATTTGGAACTCACAGGTGAAAAGGTTAGAGACAAAAAATAATATAATAATATTGAAATATTATATTTTTCAAAGGTGATGCCTGTCATATCATTCCTGCAACGAACATTGTCAGAAATGGGTGTAATTGGCAAGTACTCTTCTCTGAATCTGCACGTGTGAGTTTGAGTGAGCGACAGGGAGAATGAGATTGATAGAAATGGGAGAAACTTTACATAAGTCACAAGGTGTCTGTTGAATCAGGACACAAGGGTTTGGCACCAAATAAAAACTCGAGTTAAAATAGGATTTTATTTGCTTTACAAACATATTATTAGAAGCAGTGCTATTTCAATTGGATCTACTCGCACTACACTCTTAGAAGAAAGGGTCCCAAAATGCTTCTTAGGCTGTCCCCATAGGAGAACCCTTTTTGGTTCTGTAGAACCCTTTTGTGTTCCATGTAGAACCCTCTGTAGAAAGTGCTTTACATGGAACCCCAGATAGTTCTACCTGGAACCAAAAAAACGGCCTTTCAAAGGGTTCTTCTATGGGGACACCCGATGAACCTTTCTAGGTTCGAGATGGCACTTTATTTTTCTAAGATCAGGCAATCATGGGCAGTCTCAGTGAGACCTGATGCAGAGAAAAAATTATCACGAGCATAGCTAGTACAAACCTAACTCTTACAAAGTGGGCTAGTAGGAATCAATACACATTGAAGATCCGAGTATTGTTAGGTTCTGACAATCGGAGTTAAAAACTCAAACGAACGTCTAGAAAAAGCTCAAACCAAGTGAATCCACCCACTGGCTCAAACAGCTGAAAAGACAAAGACATGTTTCCAAAAGTACATTATTTATACCCTCTACTGGGTGGAGTCAACTCCTTGCACATCTAGACAGCCAATACATCTCTGTTGCTAGGCAGGAACTTAAGTGGTTCCTCTCGTTGTTGTAGTCATGGCCCTGCCTCCTATGTGTGTATGTCATAGGACTGTTCCTCCTCACTTCATCTGACCTGACCTCGGCCCACATACCTCACTCCTCCCTAACACACGGCTGTCCTTCCTTATCAGTGACTGAAACCAGACCATTGCCCTTCTCCTCTCCATAGGATACATGAGATTTAACCATAACATGTTCTGACAGAATGTAAACTTTCTGCACTCCACACCCTGTTCTAATACGTTAACATGAATAAGGATACTTCAAGTTATTTCAATTTAGAACCCAATAGTATCAAACAGAAACAAGTATATATATATATATACAGTTGAAGTCTGAAGTTTACATACACCTTGTTTTTCAGCCACTCCACAAATTTCGTGTTTACAAACTATAGTTTTGTAATTTTTCCAATAATTGTTTACAGAAAGATTGTTTCACTTATAATTCATTGTATCACAATCCCAGTGGGTCAGAAGTTAACATTCACTAAGATGACTGTGCCTTTAAACAGCTTGGAAAATTCCAGAAAATTATGTCATGACTTTAGAAGCTTCTGATAGGCTAATTGACTTGAGTAAATTGGAGGTGTACCTGTGGATGTATTGCAAGGCCTACCTTCAAACTCAGTGCTTCTTTGCTCAAAAGAAATCAGCCAAGACCTCAGGAAAGAAATTGTAGACCTCCACAAGTCTGGTTCATCCTTGGGAGCAATTTCCAAATGCCTGAAGGTACCACGTTCATCTGTACAAACAATAGTACGCATGTATAAACACCATGGGACAACGCAGCCGTCATACCGCTCAGGAAGGAGACGCGTTCTGTCTCCTAGAGATGAACGTACTTTGGTGTGAAAAGTGCAAATCAATCCCAGAACTACAGCAAAGGACCTTGTGAAGATGCTGGAGAAAACAGGTACAAAAGTATCGATATCCACAGTAAATCGAGTCCTATATTGACACAACCTGAAAGGCCGCTCAGCAAGGAAGAAGCCACTGCTCCAAAACCGCCATAAAAAAGCTAGACTACGGTTTGCAACTGCACATGAGGAAAAATATCATACTTGTTGGAGAAATGTCCTCTGGTCTGACGAAACAAAAATCGAACTGTTTGGCCATAATGACCATTGTTATGTTTGGAGGAAAATGGGGCATGCTTGCAAGCCGAAGAACACCATCTCAACCGTGTAGCACGGGGGTGGCAGCATCATGTTGTGGGGGTGCTTTGTTGCAGGAGGGACTGGTGCGCTGAACAAAATAGATGGCATCACGAGGAAGGAAAATGATGTGGATATATTGAAGCAACATCTCAAGACATCAGTCAGGAAGTTAAAGGTTGATCGCAAATGGTTCTTCCAAATGGACAATGACCCCAAGCATACTTCCAAAGTTGTGGCAAAATGGCTTAAGGACAACAAAGTCAAGGTATTTGAGTGGCCATCATCACAAAGCCCTCACCTCAATCCTATTTGTGGGCAGAACTGAAAAAGCGTGTGTGAGCAAGGAGGCCTACAATCCTGACTCAGTTACACCAGCTCTGTCAGTAGGAATGGGCCAAACTTCACCCAACTTATTGTGGGAAGCTTGTGGAAGGCTACCCGAAACATTTGAGCCAAGTTAAACAATTTAAAGACAATGCTACCAAATACTAATTGAGTGTAAACTTCTGACCCACTGGGAATGTGATGAAAGAAATTAAAGCTGAAATAAATAATTGTCTCTACTATTATTCTGACATTTCACATTCTTAAAATAAAGTGGTGATCCTAACTGACCTAAGACAGGGAATTTTTACTAGGATTAAATGTCAGGACTTTATTTGGCCTAGGTGTATGTAAACTTCCGACTTCAACTATATATTTGTATATATTTGTATATATTTCCTTCATTATTTTCCCCTAACCCTACCACCCCTCCCCTAATTGGTGTCAACTAATGGACAATAACACTTAGGCTTCTACTTCCAGTTTATACCTACTATATACATTTTACGGACACAGGATGTTATAAAATAGTTAACTTTTGTTTGTTTTTAGTCCCATCATTCAGCTCCCCTCAACCCCTCCCATTTATCTCTGAAGACAGCTAGTTTTCATTTTTTCTCTCGCCACTCAGACCACTCCTAGATAGAATTAACAAGATTCTTGCTTGAGAAATAGTTGTTAGCCAAAAAGGTATTTTTGCAAATATTTCTAGAAGTCTATTACAGGTACCTGATTTTTACCCAGAAATGATTTGATATTGATAAAAAAATGGCTGCATTGGACCTTTAAACTTTCAAACTAATCTTCCATTTTGATAGATTGCAATGGACACCTTTGAGCCAACTTGGGTTTATTTTGTCCAAACACATAGCCTACAGATAAATGAAACGTACATAACAATAGGTTTTTAGAAAATGTTTACAATTTTGCTCATCAGAGTAGGGTACTGTTGTATGCTAATGTATTTTCTAGCCACAGGCATGATGCATATCACAGTAAATTGTTGATGTGGTTCTGGCAATTGATTTAATGAACTGCTTTTTAAATAGTTCAATGACTATATCATGTTTTAACTGGACAACTATTGAAGACCCACCTTGCAAGAAGAATATACATTTGAGAAATTAAAAACACCAAATAAAATGTACAAAACCAGAATTCACATACAGTATTATTTTCACAAAAACTTGCAATAAGACAAGTTCTTGAAAACACATCCTCTGCAGGTCTGAAACATCAGAATGTCACCAATTGCGTATCCAACAAAGATGAATTAATTACATAATAATATATACTGCATACCCTTTACCGTTTAGGGTATGGATATTAAAATTAAACTTCTTTATCCAATATACCAGCATTTATAGTACTGACAAGGAACTAAATAAATAGATTTTTGTGCTTTTATCAGTTTGAATTTCATTCAAGAGTACATCATTATTAGTTTATTTTTCACTTGCAATGCCAGATAAGTGGTTTTAATGTCTCAGGATTAGTGTTCTCCGAAGTTGTTTCCAAATCCACCAGATGATGCTGAGCCGCAAAGTATTGGATCTAACGGGCTTGGACAACCACTGCCTGAGCCCAGCAATGCCAGAGTGGACAACCATATCAAGTCCAGGCAACATGTCCTTCAGTATGAGACCATGTCCTTCAGTATGGGAGGTTGCTTTATATCTAGAGTTGAGTCAGTCAATCAGTCGGTCTGCCAGCCATCAGGGTCTCAGTCAGAGCCCCTGCACAGTCACTCTCTGACAACTACAGAAACGGTCTATACTCCTAGTGGTGGAGACTGAGGTGGATCCTGGGAAACAGAGTCCTACAGGCTGTTTTTCTCAGTGGCGGTGGAGCCGGTGGCATCGGTGCATTCTGCAGTCTCTGAGCTGCGAGGGAAGTAGACAGTAGTCTTGTGCTCTTCGTAGGTGTCGATGTGTTTGAGGTGCACCACCATGTGCAGAGCGTAGGCCAGGACCAGGAGGAGGATGAGAGAGGTGATGAGACCCATGAGGATTGCCGGAGTGAAGAACGTAGCGCAGTCGCTGGCTGAGGCAAACCTGTTGGACAGCACGTTGAACGATTGCAACTGTCGGGCAAAGATAAATATATAGGTGAGATCTTCAAGTAAAGTAAACAATGCAAAGATGACATACATAACACATAAAGGTTATTACATAAAAACTATTCTTGTGGATTTCTATATCATGTACCTCTTTAAAAAGATAAACATGAATATGTCTGGGTTCATACACGAGCACAATAAAATACAATACGTTAACAATGTAGTGTACTGGTATAACAATAGTTCCACCTGGTGGTATGACTAGAAACTGTACTGTATTATGGAGAGTTTAATAAAGCCACACACAAGTTGGAGTCCTGTTTACCGATCATTCCTTATTATTTCACAGCAATTTGAACAAATCATGGTTTTAACAAACAGCACAAGTCATCCATTACATTTCAACAGGAGTAGCTACAGAGGTTCAACAGAACCATTAGAACATGCTCCTCTATCAGAACATCCCTCCCCTCCTGCCATAAAATGTTGCCTTCCGCGCAAAAACAACACATGCCAACCTGGAAGTCTGTGAAGGTGATGTGCCAGTTTGCAGAGTTGTCTGTGATGGAGCTTGGTACGAGCAGCGTGTCGTACTTCTGCAGACTGCTGACGTGCTGACAGTGGTAGGAGTAGGTACTAGGAGCGTACACGTCGCTGGCGTTGAACGTTGCCTCGTGGGTCCAGTTGTAGTGGATGTGTACGCTGTCCAGAGTAAACCAGTTCTGCCCTGCCGACTCATAGAATGTGTTGGACATCTGTAGCCTGTCGGAAACAGTTCATACATTGATTATACATTTACATTTTTTGTCATTTAGCAGATGCTCTTGTCAAGAAAGACACAGTTAGTGCACAGTACGCAGAATATATAAATATCAAGTATCACAACCAAACTGTAACACACACGATATACTTCAGACCAACATGTGACCTGCCAGGAAAACGCTGGGCCGATCTATAATTTTTATAATGGTCTTTCAAGCCTAAATTTACATTTACATTTACGTCATTTAGCAGACGCTCTTATCCAGAGCGACTTACAAGTACATACATTCATACTTTTTTTGTACTGTCCCCCCGTGGGAATCGAACCCACAACCCTGGCATTGCAAGCACCATGCTCTACCAACTGAGCTACACGGGGCCAAATTTGGCTGTAAAAATGAATGAAGAAGCAAACCTTATGGCAAGTCCTCTCAAGTCCTCCACGTCTCCAAAACGTAGTACAAGCCTGGTGGGAAAACAAATTCAATAGCACTGTCATTACTTCACCCTTCAAAATATCAGGAGAGCGAGGAAGAGTCATGTGTCTTGAACTGCGGCAGGAATATCTACAGCCGCTGAGCAGACTTACGTAGCTTTATCTTTGCTGCACATGGAGCCTTTGGTGTCAACCGGTGCATCGGGGCCGAAGGCCTTCTCCGTGAGATCCACTAAAGTGCTGTTCCTGAACCTTATAGCAATCTTCCTGGCCCTAAACAGGATACATGTTTTTCCATTGTAAACCACGCTCAGAGGAGAGTAAGGAAGAGTGCTCGATGTCTGCAGTAGCCTCCTTTTGGTTCTGTGTGGGGAGTCCAGCTGCCACCCATAAAGCTGATGGCGGGAAAGAGAGGATGAAACAGGATGGGTTGAAAGAGGGAGAGAGGGAAAAGAAGAGAAGGGGAGAGAGAAATAGATAAAATGGTGGCTCATTGATTGACAACCAACAGTAATCTGAAGTACTATTACAGATTGCTTTTCATCTCATTGTGGGGGCTGCAGCGGGCGTTCATTGACCAATAAGACATTGTGTAAGAGTGCTGTTGTTAGGAATAATCTAATCTGTTTATTCATTTCCTTGATGACAATATATCTAATGGTTTACCTCACTGAGATTATGCCTTCTGTCTGGGATTAATATCAAATGGCTGGGAATAAAACCTATTCCCAATGTACAAGGTCCTATTGGATAACTAAAAACTTCTGTCTGGTGTAGTCACGCACACAGTAGTCTACACTTAGTATACCAAACATTCGGAACACCTTCCAAATATTGAGTAGCAAATCTTTTGTCTTGTCCATTCACAATCTGAATGGGACATATACACAATCCATGTCTCAATTGTCTCAATGCTGAAAAAATGATTCTCCTTCCCTACATCTACACTGATTGAAGTGGATTTAACAAGTGACAATAAGGGATCATAGCTTCCACCTGGATTCACTTGGTCAGTCTATGTCATGGAAAGAGCAGGTGTACATAATGTCTTGTACACTCAGTCTATTTCTCCTTTCTACTGAAGTGTGCACTCGTTCACTATACTTTCCGTAAATATAAAAGCATTGGATTGATGGAGGCATGGGCTAGTGGGAGGTTCCACCAAATTTCTTCTACCAGTCATTTCCTTTCAAGTCAGTGAAGTGAAGTGAACAAGTGCACACTTTGAGAGTAAGGAAAGATAATTGGGACAAAGTACCTGCAGCACTCTTCTGAGAGGGTGCTCCACCGCAAGCAAAGAGCTGTCCCCATCGGAAGCAGCACTGTGGCTCTGGGAAACCAATCCATCTGTATGCAAGGCGAGAAAGAGAAATATAATTAAATTAAAAAGATGACTGCGTATTAACAATGTCAATACAGCGTTGTTACGGGAGTTATTACAGTGTTACTACTACACAGGTTCACGAGCAACGTGAAGTGAAGTGTTACCAGTGAATTTATTGTATTTTTTAGTCACATCTCAAAATATAATTAAAAAGTTCACATAATCAATTGACAATAAGGGAAATAACTCACTGTTTTGAACCCTGATATCTTGGGATGTGGGTCCCCCTAAACTGTAAATATAAGACAATAAATTATTATTTCAGATGGTAGGCTGTAAGGTATTGGCTACAGTACATCAACGTAAATCTCTCGTATATGATTACCAGGACAGGAGATATAGGGATAATGGTAGGATGAATATCAGGCATATACTATATACAATCACAACCATTTCAAGCATCGGGTTTGATACAGTTTATTACATACAGTGTCAAGAAAAAGAATGTGAACCCTTTGGAATGACCTGGATTTCTGTTTAAATTGGTCATCAAATTCAATCTGATCTTCATCTAAGTCACAACAATAGACAAACATAGTGTGCTTAAACTAATAACACACAAATTATTGTATTTTTCATGTCTATATTGAATACATCATTTAAACATTCACAGGGTCGGTTGGGAAAAGTATGTGAACCCCTAGGCTAATGACTTCTCCAAAAGCTAATTGGAGTCAGGCGTCAGCTAACCTGGAGTCCAATCAATGAGACGAGATTGGAGATGTTGGTTAGAGCTGCCTTGCCCTATAAAAACACTCACAAAGTTTGAGTTTGCTATTCACAAGAAGCATTGCCTGATGTGAACCATGCCTCGAACAAAAGAGATCTCAGAAGACCTAAGATTAAGAATTGTTGACTTGCATGAAGCTGGAAAGGGTTACATAAGTATTTCTAAAAGCCTTGATGTTCATCAGTCCACGGTAAGACGAATTGTCTATAAATGGAGAAAGTTCAGCACTGTTGCTACTCTCCATAGGAGTGGCTGTCCTGCAAAGATGACTGCAAGAGCACAGCGCAGAATGCTCAATGAGGTTAAGAAGAATCCTAGAGTGTCAGCCAAAGACCCACAGAAATCTCTGGTGCTAACATCTCTGTTGACGAGTCTACAAAACGTAAAACACTCAACAAGAATGGTGTTCATGGGAGATCACCACGGAAGAAGCCACTGCTGTCCAAAAATAACAATGCTGCATCTCTGAAGTTTGCAAAAGTGCACCTGGATTTTTGCCTTGATGACAGCTTTGCACACTCTTGACATTCTCTCAACCAGCTTCACCTGGAATGCTTTTCTAACAATCTTGAAGGAGTTCCCACATATGATGAGCACTTGTTGGCTGCTTTTCCTTCACTCTGTTGTCCAACTCATCCCAACCATCAGAATGCTGTGGTAGCTATGCTGGTTAAGTGTGCCTTGAATTCTAAATAAATCACTGACAATGTCACCTGCAAAGCACCCCCACACCATCACACCTACTCCTCCATGCTTCACGTGGGAAACACACTTGTGGAGATCATCCGTTCACCTACTCTGCGTCTCATGAAGACACAGCAGTTGGAACCAAAAATATCAAATTTGGACTCATCAGACCAAGGGACAGGTTTCTTGGCCCAAGCAAGTCTCTTATTCTTATTGGTGTCCTTTAGTAATGGTTTCTTTGCAGCAATTCGACCATGAAGTACTGATTCACGCAGTCTCCTCTGAACAGTTAATGTTGAGATGTTTCTGTTACTTGAACTCTGTGAAGCATTTATTTGGGCTGCAATTTATGAGACTAGTAATTCTAATGAACTTATCCTCTGCAGCAGAGTGTAACGGCGATCCTCCTCCTCTCCATCTTCGGAAAAGGAGGTGTATTGAGGGAGCCAAGGCGCAGCAGGTTGTGAATACATAATGAATTTAATGACAAGACGAAAAACGAACACGAACTACACTTGAAATGATACAAAATAACAAACGACGTAGACTGACCTAAACATGAGAACTTACATAGACACGAAGAACGCACGAATAGGAAACAGACTACATAAACCGAACAAACCGTATACAGTTCCGTATGGTGCAAACATAACACAAACACGGAAGACAATCACCCACAACGAACACTGTGACAACGCCTACCTAAATATGACTCTTAATTAGAGGAACGCCAAACACCTGCCTCTAATTAAGAGCCATACCAGGCAACCCAAAACCAACACAGAAACAGAAAACATAGAATGCCCACCCAACCTCACGTCCTGACCAACTAACACACATAACAACTAACATAAATAGGTCAGGAACGTGACATTACCCCCCCCATAAGGTGCGAACTCCGGACGCACCAGCACAAAGTCTAGGGGAGGGTCTGGGTGGGCATCTAACCACGGTGGTGGCTCAGGCTCCGGGCGAGGTCCCCACCCCACCATAATCCATCCTAGCTTCCTCCCTCTAAGAATGTCCACCCTCTTTTTACCCCCACAAAATCCTCTTAATAACATCACTGATAAGGACAGCACCGGGACAGAGAGATAGATCAAGAAAGAGGGATAGATAAGAATATAGAGGTAGATCAAGATAGAGAGGGAGATACTGATAGAGGGGCAACTCCGGACTGAAAGGCAGCTCCGGACAGAGAGACAGCTCTGGACTGATGGGCAGTTCTGGGTATCTAGCCGTTTCAGGCTGAAGGGCAGCTCATGGCTGACTGACGAAACTGGACGCTCATGGCATGACAGCTCTCGACGCTCATGGCGGGCTGACGGCTCTTGACGCTCATGGCGGGCTGACGGCTCTCGACGCTCATGGCGGGCTGACGGCTCTCGACGCTCATGGCGGGCTGACGGCTCTCGACGCTCATGGCGGGCTGACGGCTCTCGACGCTCATGGCGGGCTGACGGCTCTCGACGCTCATGGCGGGCTGACGGCTCTCGACGCTCATGGCGGGCTGACGGCTCTCGACGCTCATGGCGGGCTGACGGCTCTCGACGCTCATGGCGGGCTGACGGCTCTCGACGCTCATGGCGGGCTGACGGCTCTCGACGCTCATGGCGGGCTGACGGCTCTCGACGCTCATGGCAGACGGGCGGCTTTGCAGGCTCAGATGGCGCTGGGGAGACGGATGGCTCTGGCCGGATACGGCGCACTGTAGACCTGGTGCGTGGTGCCGGAACTGGAGGCACCGGGCTAAGGATAGGCACCTTCCTACTAGTGCGGGGAGCAGGGACAGGGCACACTGTATTCTCAAAGCCCACTCTATACCCGATGCGAGGTACCGGCACTGGTGACACCGGGCTGAGGACAAGCACATCAGGATTAGTAGGGGGAGAATATACAGTGTGTTCAGGGCTCTGGAGACGCACAGGAGGCTTTGTGCGTGGTGCCGGAACTGGAGGCACCGAACTGGATACACGCACTACAGAGAGAGTGCGTGGAGGAGGAACTGGGCTCAGGAGACGCACTGATAGCCTAGTGCGTAGTGTAGGCACTGTAGGTACTAGGCTGGGGCGGGGAGGTGGCGCCGGAAATACCGGACCGTGGAGGCGTACTGGCACTCTTGAGCATTGAGCCTGCCCAACCTTACCTGGTTGAATGCTCCCGGTCGCCCGACCAGTGCGGGGAGGTGGAATAACCCGCACAGGCCTATGTAGGCGAACCGGGGAAACCATGCGTAAGGCCGGTGCCATGTATGCCGGCCCGAGGAGACGCACTGGAGACCAGACGCGTTGAGCCGGCCTCATGACACCTGGCTCAATACCCAATCTAGCCCTACCAGTGCGGGGAGGTGGAATAACCCGCACTGGGCTATGCACTCGTACAGGAGACACCGTGCGCTCTACTGCGTAACACGGCGCCTGCCCGTACTCCCGCTCTCCACGGTAAGCCTGGGAAGTGGGCGCAGGTCTCCTACCTGCCCTTGGCCCACTACCTCCTAGCCCCCCCCCCAAGAAATTTTTGGGAGTTACTTACGGGCTTTTTTGGCTTCCGTGCCAGACGCGTTCCCTCATAGCTCCGGTTCCTCTCCCCGGTAGCCTCTGCTCTCCTCAGTGCCTCCAGCTGTTCCCATGGGAGGCGATCCCTACCAGCCAGGATCTCCTCCCAAGTGTAGCAACCCTTTCCGTCCAATACATCGTCCCATGTCCATTGCTCCTTCTTTTCCTGTCCCTTACTCCGTTGACTCCGCTGCTTGGCTCTGGTATGGTGGGTGATTCTGTAACGGCGATCCTCCTCCTCTCCATCTTCGGAAAAGGAGGTGTATTGAGGGAGCCAAGGCGCAGCAGGTTGTGAATACATAATGAATTTAATGACAAGACGAAAAACGAACACGAACTACACTTGAAATGATACAAAATAACAAACGACGTAGACTGACCTAAACATGAGAACTTACATAGACACGAAGAACGCACGAATAGGAAACAGACTACATAAACCGAACAAACCGTATACAGTTCCGTATGGTGCAAACATAACACAAACACGGAAGACAATCACCCACAACGAACACTGTGACAACGCCTACCTAAATATGACTCTTAATTAGAGGAACGCCAAACACCTGCCTCTAATTAAGAGCCATACCAGGCAACCCAAAACCAACACAGAAACAGAAAACATAGAATGCCCACCCAACCTCACGTCCTGACCAACTAACACACATAACAACTAACATAAATAGGTCAGGAACGTGACACAGAGGCAACTCTGGGTCTTCTTTTCCTGTGGCGGTCCTCAAGAGAGCCAGTTTCATCTTAGCACTTGATGGTTTTTGCGACTGCACTTGAAGAAACTTTCAAAGTTCTTGAAATGTTCCGTATTGACTGACCTTTATGTCTTAAAGTAATGATGTACTGTCGTTTCTCTTTGCTTATTTGAGCTGTTCTTGCCATAATATGGACTTGGTCTTTTACCAAATAGGGCTATCTTCTGTGTACCACCCCTACCTTGTCACAACACAACTGATTGGCTCAAACACATTAGGAAGGAAGGAAATTCCACAAATTCACTTTTAACAAGGCACACCTGTTGATTGAAATGCATTCCAGGTGACTACCTCATGAAGCTGGTTGAGAGAATGCCAAGAGTGTGCAAAGCTGTCATCAAGGCAAAGGGTGACTACATTGAAGAATCTAAAATCTAAAATCTATTTTGATTTGTTTTTCAGGTTACTACATGATTCCATATGTGTTATATCGTAGTTTTGATGTCTTCACCATTATTCTACAATGTAGAAAATATTAAAAATAAAGAAAAACCCTTGAATGAGTAGGTGTGTCCAAACTTTTGAATGGTACTGTATTTAAAAAAACAACACCGGAACCATAGGTTGGCCAAGCGGACATTGTGAGATGGTACTTTCTACATGGAAAACAAAATGTATAATAGTGTTTTAGAAATTTGGACGTGACTAAAAAAGAGACTTTCCCTAATAATGTATTTGGCCTAGTTTGCTCTTGTTGTGTTTTCCTCAACAGTGCAAGAGATTATCCTGTGACTAACTGTTTAAGCATCTAATCACTGCCATAATGCCAGATTAAATGAGCTTTGGGGAAACGCTAAAACCTGATTAAGGTTCTGCTCGATTAATCCTCCCAGACCATGGTGTCCTTACTGGGACTTAGGGGAGCCAGCAGCCAGACCATGGTATCCTTATTAGGGCTCAGGGGGTTTAGTGTAGCTAGCAGACTACCCACCAGATCTGAGGCGGCTACCGAGGACTGGCAGGCAGCAGGGTTGTGGTCCTCAGGCAGTAAACTGAAATTCCAATTCCATTCTTCTTCATTGCTTTTCAATTAGGTACATTGGAATTTCAGTTAGGTTCCTGAATTGAAATGGAAATGACCCTAACCATGAATGGCAGACATTTGACGTGTGTGCGCACTTTAATATCAATGCAGATGTCTGAGCAGTGGGTGGCGAGCATCTGTAGTCATACACTGTGCTTGTATTCTGCAAGGATCATAATCCCTTATCTGATATGTTTATTATTAAAAGCACGAGGGCAACATTTGACTTGACCCTGTAATAAGGCACTATGCTACTGCGTTGTTTGTGGTGATTTGTTTAATACTATTACAGGCAGTCATATACTACTGTTAAATACTATATTATTATCTATAACAGGAATAGATCATATTCGGTGTACCTCGGTGTAAAAGTGTAATTCTCTGACATTTGTGATTGAGAACCCATCTGTGGGTGTATCTGTGTTGGGCTGGCTCAGTGATGTAACAAGACATTTGGGAGTTGACGAGCAGTGAGTGCTCTGTGTTCTTGTTCGCCAGCAGATGCCATTCTTACATAATATAAAAGTGACAAAACAACGAGTAATAATTTATCTGAACACAAGTGTCAAACTGAATTCGCTACACAGACCCACACGTCCTCACCAAAATCACTAACGCAAGCAGAAAAAGGGAGCTTTAATTCAAACGACTGAACCAATTGTGATGATCTAGAGTGGACTAGCAAAATCCTCCTCCCTTCTCCTCCCTCTATCCCAACCCCACCCTACCAGCAGCTTACAAATCCACTCGGTACTCTGCCCTGCTGCCATCACTGACTGGCTGCACCTGAGCATGTTATGGATCAGCCATTATGTAATCAATATGATCCGTTGATCTTCTCTTTCACTTCACAATGCCTAGCATGTCATGTATACTGTGAGGGTAAGAGGGAATATTGTGGTGGACGCGCTGCTTTTAGACTGCCCCCTGTGCTCAGCCCAGCACGCTCATGCCTAGCTAAATCAAATCTGCTCTAAGACTAAAGCCCGTATTGCCCTACATGTTGCCACAAAGCCCCATCTGTGCAGGCGCGAATGCAGACAGGCTAAATAGCCTAATGCCCTTGAGGCAATATGTTGGCAATTACACATTCGTTTAAAAAAAAATATGAAGTCAGATATTCACTAACAGATGAGCACAAAGCACATATGTTTTACAGGTGCTGGGACACAGGGCGGCGAATAATTACTTTGGTAAACAAGGAGGGGAACGAATCTTTGTCTTTTTTTAGTTAAAGATACAAAATGTTAAGTAGTATTGTCCACGCTTCGTTTTTGCCTGAATGCACAAAAGACACCTTGACAAGTGAAATGAGCCTGAAATTGTTCATTGATTATGTTTCTTCATTTTTGCAATTGGAATGATCCTCACCTCTTGGATCCTCAGGTGACTTGGTTTACTGTATTCTGTGTATTCATCACCGGATTTAATCCCAATATCACACTGCTCTCCTACAGAAAGCATCAGAAGCCCCTGCTGTCTATTAAGGACTGGTTCACAGAAGGTTGTAGCCTAGCATGTCAGTCGAAATATGGTGGCTCCAGACTCCCTACTGTATTCATTAAAGTTATATAAAACAACAATTCATGGGATATTATATCCATGCTACTGAAATAACATAAACTGCAATAACATTGTCGATCAAAATAACCAAATTCGACGAATTGATGTCCAATGAAACACTACAAACAAATAAATGAAGTAACTGAAGTAGCAAATCTGTAGTTTAACATCATAGTTAACATATTTTATTTAATATGTTATATATATATATATTCAGTAAAACTCATGAAAAGAGCTGTTACAGAAATGACAAAATTACTATTTTTATATTATTTATTTTTACATTTTGATTACGAGATTGACAGCAGTGCAAGAGCTGAATAGAATAGAAATACTCAATCTAGCATATATGGATCTGTACTCAAATAGTGTAATTCTCAGAGGAAGGATGGCTCTGCGATATATAGCATGTGAGCATACAGAATATGACTCCATCTCATCCCTGATGTAACAGCTTTCCTTCCTACCTATTTTTGTAGTGCATATATGGATTTGCCCTGTAAACTGATGCCTTCAGAGCAACACCGATGGATTTTCTCTTGTGTTTCTCTGACAAATTCCTAGGACATTATAATTGCAGATGTGCACACTACACTATAGTACAGTACAGTGCAGCACACAAGGTAAGAGGGAAATCACTACCACAATTGTTACAGATAAATAGAGACAATGCTTTTACAGATTCACATGCATTTTAAAACAGTCTGTTTCTCCTCATTCCCACGATCTCAATCACACTATGAAAGAACCTCATTCTCCCCCCACCCCCCTGCACATCCATCCATCCCCCTGCCTGACTCCAGCCTAGAGTTGAAATACCTCCTTTCATGCCTACCTTTTCTCCACAACAGCAGGCACTTGATCAAAAGACAAAGAAAGCTGCAGAAAAACGACAGAAAATAAATACAAATACATAAAGAGGTCTTGTTTTGCCATGGAGCCGGCCAGATGAGACTACGACTGATGATGACTGCTTCCTAATCTGCTTCGAAAACAGCCGAAGCCTAAGCCTACTGCTTGACAAGGGCAGCAGCCAATAGAAATCTAGATGGACTGGTAATTATGTGTCACGGTCACACCCACTCTCAGAACACACACACTCACACACAAAGACCAGCAGCTGCCCTCAAGAAAACTGACTCATAAATACACTGTTAATTATTTTGAATGTTCAAGGTCAGCATGCTTGCCAGTTTTTTCCCACAGTGAACGTGCCCCCTTGATTAAATGACCTAGATACCAGGCTGTCTCTATTGGAATTAATTAAAAGTATAAACTAGGGTTATCTGAAGAATAAAAAAAGCTCTGCATGAGAATAAGATCATGGGTTAATGAAGCAATATGACGAAAGACACGTTAATTCAATGGAATTACATCCTCGTCACTGGCATACAGTTGACACTGGATGGATCTGTTCTCTTTCCAGACTGGCCTACCCTTCTGTCTGTACATCAGTGTCATGTCTTTGGCATCATTAAAATTGAGAACTAATCTTTATAAAAAATTCACTGTAATTATTATTACGTGATTAAGCTACTTAACTGTAATTAACTAGGAAATCGGGGCACCAAGGAAAATATTCAGATTACAAAGTTATAATTTTCCTAATATAACTTTCAGATATTTTAATATCTGATCACTTAGTCTTCTGATTAATGAATTATTTTTTACCTCACGTTAGTCTCATTCCAAACGTCGTAAATTGTTGGTTATCTGCACGAATCCAGTCTTCACTATGAGTCATCCATACATCAATTGTCTTAAAATCATTTATTTACTAACTAAGTACTCACAGAAATGAATAACAAACAAACAAGATATGGTTACAAAGAAATGATCGGGGGATGTACCCTAGTGGGCTAAACCGGTATGGCGGCTTGTTAGACAGAGTGATAATTATAACAATTGAAATGCTAATCCTTTGCACATGAACGCTCACTCATTCGGGAACAATTGCAATCAATGTATATATATATTTACGCTCAGTGTGTCATCTGTTGAAAAGTTTGTTTCTGTTGGAGAGTTTGTCCACTCTCTCTCTGTCGTGGTTAGAATGGATAGTTCAGAGTGACATTCATTCATGTTGTTATAGAATAGATGTTTCGGGCGGTTGTCGGTCTTCGCGTTCAATGATACCGAATTCCTAGCTGCAGACTAGTAATTAATATCAAAGACTTGTTCTTGTTCTGTCGGTATCGATAATCTAATAGTTTAACCACGTGGTATAGTTAAAAGATTCAGCCATCTACTCAAACCTTAGCTTATACTCAGGTTTATGGTCTCTACTCAAACCTTGGCCCTCTCGTTATCGAGGTAAGCTGGTCTGGTGATAGAAAACCCAGGTGGGGGTTTTATACCAATGACTTAGTGAAACTTTTTAGGGAATTGGAGTTTCCTTAATTAAACAGTCCAAAATCACATTACACAATTTCACAAACAGTATCATCCTCACTCATTCATCTTATACAACAATTAGATGTAAGCCTCATATCTGAGGCTATTGTATAAACAGCGTTATGGTAATGTGGCCGTATTGTCACAAAATTGTACCAAACGGACCAGTTTGTAGCTGGATTCTTCACCGGTCTTTTATACCTTCACCAGAACATAAATGTCGTTCGGTTCTCCAGTTCTGTGAGGTGGAAGAAATTCCTTTGTTCTCTATGAAACTTACTCTCTCTATACTGTGGCCATGAGGAGATAATCTCCTCCAGGAATTTACGACCTCTCTTTCCACAGCAGCCTGAGTGTAACAGACAGAGAGAGGGGGATGGTGCTCGCTGTACCCAAAGAGGGCAACGTCATGACATCAGTAACCTATGAATGATGAGATGGTACTATTTAAAAGTGGGGTAAAAAAACAAACATAGGGTAGGCCTACATCAAGGGAATTGTTTAATATTCGAATAATCTAAAGAGTAATATAAGAATAAAATAGCGCAAAAGCATCATAACATACTTTATACTGAACAAAAATATAAACATAACATGTGAAGGGTTGGTCCCATGTTTCATAAGCTGAAATAAAAGATCCCAGAAATGTTCCGTAAGCACAAAAGGCGTATTTCTCTCAAATTTTGTTCACAAATTTGTTTACATCCCTGCTAGTAAGCATTTCTCCAAGACAATCCATCCGCCTGGCAGGTGTGGCATATCAAGAAGCTGATTAAACAGAATGATCATTACACCGGTGCACCTTGTGCTGGGGACAATAAAAGTCCACTTTAAAATATAACATTTTGTCACATAACACAATGCCACAAATGTCTCAAGTTTTGAGGGAGACTGCAATTGGCATGCTGACTGCAGGAATGTCCACCAGAGCAGTTGCTAGAGAATTGTATGGTAATTTCTCTACCATAAGCCGCCTCCAATGTGGTTTTAGTAAATTTGACAGTACGTCCAACAACCGCAGACCACGTGAGACCAGCCATCTGTCTGAGATCAGCCACCCGGACAGCTGATGAAACTGATGAGTATTTCTGTCTGTAATAAAAATGTATTCTGATTGGCTGGGCCTGGCTTTCCTGTGGGTGGGCCCCAGCCCAGTCATGTGAAATCCATGAATTAGGGCCTAATACATTTATTTAAATTTACTGTTTTCCTTATATGAACTGTAACTCATCAAAATCGTTCAAATTGGCTTTTAGAGCTTGTCTTTTTAAAGTAGTCTAGTGATGGGCGGTCCAGTAGACTGGGACAGGCATGAGCCACTGCCATCTAGGCTACTGCTAAAAAAACACATTTTAAAAGCATCTCATTTACTTCACCAGTGGTGAAGAACATGTTACTAGTTGCAGTAGAGGCTAATAATATGACAATCTGTGGTAGAGGTTTGGGATGTCACCCTTTCACACAATCATCTTGTATCAAACACAATCAAAGATTGTTTGGACTTTTCCTCTGTTACAATCAGTAACATCTGCATTGACCGTGTATTGCACTAACTCTATGCACACTCACAATACTACACTCACTCACATATACTACACTGACACTCTCACACAAAATCGCCACACACATATACACAACACACACGCATACCGACGCCAGAGACACACATACTCACTCATCATATGCTGCTGCTAATCTGTTCTTTATTTTACTCTTATTATTATCTATACTGATGTATAGTCATTTTACCCCTGCCTTTATGTACATATGTACCTCAAATACCTCGTACCCCTACAAAGTGATACGGTACTGGTACTTCTTGTGATTCTACAGAAGTGGTGCAAATTGCAGTCCCACCCCCAAAAAACAATTTTAAAAAGCAATCAAGCCTCCAAAAATATTTTTACATCATGATATGTTTTATTTCTGTCACACCCTGATCTGTTTCACCTGTCTTTGTGCTTGTCTCCACCCTCCTCCAGGTGTCGCCCATCTTCCATTATCCCCTGTGTATTTACACCTGTGTTCTCTGTTTATCTGTTGCCAGTTTGTTTTGTTTGTGGAACCTACCCAGTGTTTGTTCCCTCACTCCTTTCTGTTTCTTGCTCCTGTTTCCTAGTCCTTCTCCGGTTTTGACCCTTCTGCCTGCCCTGAGCCTGCCTGCTGTTCTATACCTTTCCCAACCTCACTGGATTATTGACCTCTGCCTGCCCTGACCCTGCGACTGCCTGCTGTTCTGGACCCTTTGCACCTTCTCTGGATTACTGACCCCTGCCTGCCTTTGACCTGTCGTTTGCCTGCCCCTGTATTAGAAATAAACTTTTGTTTCTTCGACACTGTCTGCATCTGGGTCATACCTGAAATGTGATAATTTCAATACAAGGCAATAACAAACATATTGTTATATTAATATATTACAAAATAATAGTTTATACACCTATTCATATTGAGAGGTGGCTGTCCCAAACCCTGACTCCTAGAATTAATGTTTGAAAATAAAGCAATTCATTATTTATTTCAATAGAATATCTTGAGGCGTTCTATTATTACATTTAAAAATAAGTCTATAATGTGCTATTCTGTAGTGTACGAGTTCACTCTACTTGAGTTTCTTACAATTGAAATAAGGGCCAATGGACTCTTCATCTAGTCGTCTTGGTCTTGAGACAACTCAAGACCACATAAAGTCAGTCTTTAACTTGTCATGGTCTAAACTCACTGGATCTGGGTCTGGATCTTGGGACAAATGTCCTGGTGTAAATCTTGGTCTTGGCTCTGATCATTGGCTGATCACTCCCGACCCATAGGAATCCACAATCAGTTGAATATTTTTAAACGGTGGAAGTCCTCAATGACAATGTCTAGAGTCCTCCATTTATCTGATTGACACATGACACTGAAACCCCTGTTATTCTGCCAAAATAAAGATAGGTAAAGTGATAATTTTAACTTTTAACAACATAATTCGTTAGATGCATAAGTAATTAAATCAATTACGTTTCAGATTCATACAAATAACATTGAACATTTTACAGAGATCTTAACAGTGCCTTAATGTAATAGCTGTCGCTCTCCTCATCCTCGGATGAGGTGAGGAGAGAAGGATCTTCGGACCAAAATGCGGAGTCAGGGAAATATGCCATCTTTATTATAGAACACGACGTAGACTAAACAAATCAAAACACTTTCAACACTTACAAAATAACAAAACGACGTCGACGCAACCTGAACATAAACTTACATAGACAAACGTAAACTCACGAACAGGAACGGACATCGAAACATACGAACAGCCAAACAGCTCCAAAAGTGAATACATATCGAACAACACGAAACATCACAGGAGACAATCACCCACAAACACACAGTGATAATGCCCTACCTAAATATGACTCTTGATTAGAGGAAAATGCAAACCACCTGCCTCTAATCAAGAGCCATACCAGGCAAACCGAAACCAACATAGAAACAGGTAACATAGACTGCCCACCCAAAACACATGCCCTGACCAAAAACACATAAAAACTAACATAAATAGGTCAGGACTGTTACAGTACCCCCCCCCCCCAAGGTGCGAACGCCGGGCGCACCAGCACAAAGTCCAGGGGAGGGTCCGGGTGGGCAGTTGACCACGGTGGTGGCTCCGGTTCAGGACGCTGTCCCCGCACCACCATAGTCACTCCCCTCTTCTTTCTACCCCTTCCACTGACCACCCAAACATTAGCTTCCCCTAAATAAACAGCTAGCACCGGAACAAGGGGCAGCACCGGGACAAGGGGTAGCACCGGGACAAGGGGCAGCACAAAAACAAGGGGCAGCACCAGGATAAGGACCATCACTGGAATAAGGGGCAGCACCGGGACAAGGGGCAGCACCGGGACAAGGGGCAGCACCGGGACAAGGGGCAGCACCGGGACAAGGGGCAGCACCGGGACAAGGGGCAGCACCGGGACAAGGGGCAGCACCGGGACAAGGGGCAGCACCGGGACAAGGGGCAACACCGGGACAAGGGGCAACACCGGGACAAGGGGCAGATCCCGGCTGAAGGACTCTGGCAGGTCCTGTTTGGACGGCTCTGGCAGGTCCATGCAGGCTGACGGCTCTCGACGCTCATGGCAGACTGACGGCTCTCGACGCTCATGGCAGACTGACGGCTCTCGACGCTCATGGCAGGCTGACGGCTCTCGACGCTCATGGCAGGCTGACGGCTCTCGACGCTCATGGCAGGCTGACGGCTCTCGACGCTCATGGCAGGCTGACGGCTCTCGACGCTCATGGCAGGCTGACGGCTCTCGACGCTCATGGCAGGCTGACGGCTCTCGACGCTCATGGCTCTCTGACGGCTCTGGCTGCTCATGGCTCTCTGACGGCTCTGGCTGCTCATGGCTCTCTGACGGCTCTGGCTGCTCATGGCTCTCTGACGGCTCTGGCTGCTCATGGCTCTCTGACGGCTCTGGCTGCTCATGGCTCTCTGACGGCTCTGGCTGCTCATGGCTCTCTGGCGGCTCTGGCAGATCCTGTCTGGTTGGCGGCTCTGGCAGATCCTGTCTGTTTGGCGGCTCTGGCAGATCCTGTCTGGTTGGCGGCTCTGGCAGATCCTGTCTGGTTGGCGGCTCTGGCAGATCCTGTCTGGCGGGCGGCTCTAGCGGCTCCTGTCTGGCTGACGGCTCTAGCGGCTCCTGTCTGGCGGATGGCTCTGTAGGCTCATGGCAGACGGGCGGCTTTGCAGGCTCATGGCAGACGGGCGGCTTTGCAGGCTCCTGGCAGACGGATGGCTCAGATGGCGCTGGGGAGACGGATGGCTCAGATGGCGCTGGGGAGACGGATGGCTCAGATGGCGCTGGGGAGACGGATGGCTCAGATGGCGCTGGGGAGACGGATGGCTCAGATGGCGCTGGGGAGACGGATGGCTCTGGCCGGATACGGCGCACTGTAGACCTGGTGCGTGGTGCCGGAACTGGAGGCACCGGGCTAATGATAAGCACCTTCCTACTAGTGCGTGGAGCAGGGACAGGGCACACTGAACTCTCAAAGCGTACTCTATACCTGGTGCGTGGTACCGGCACTGGTGGCACCTGGCTGAGGGCACGCACCTCAGGACTAGTACGGGGAGAAGTGACAGTGTGTACAGGACTTAGGAGACGCACAGGTGGCTTAGTGCGTGGGGCCGGAACTGGAGGCACCGAACTGGATACACGCACTATAGGGAGAGTGCGTGGAGGAGGAACAGGGCTCTGGAAATGCACTGGTAGCCTAGTGCGTAATATAGGCACTGTAGGTACTAGGCTGGGGCGGGGAGGTGGTGCCGGAAATACCGGACCGTGGAGGCGTACTGGCTCTCTTGAGCATTGAGCCTGCCCAACCTTACCTGGTTGAATGCTCCCGGTCGCCCACCCAGTACGGGGAGGTGGAATAACCCGCACCGGGCTGTGTAGGCGAACCGGGGAAACCATGCGTAAGGCAGGTGCCATGTATGCCGGCCCGAGGAGACGCACTGGAGACCAGACGCGTTGAGCCGGCCTCATGACACCTGGCTCAATGCCCAATCTAGCCCTACCAGTGCGGGGAGGTGGAATAACCCGCACTGGGCTATGCACTCGTACAGGAGACACCGTGCGCTCTACTGCGTAACACGGCGCCTGTCCGTACTCCCGCTCTCCACGGTAAGCCTGGGAAGTGGGCGCAGGTCTCCTACCTGCCCTTGGCCCACTACCCTTTAGCCCCCCCCCAAGAAATTTTTGGGAGTTACTCACGGGCTTTTTCGGCTTCCGTGCCAGACGCGTTCCCTCATAGCTCCGGTTCCTCTCTCCGGTAGCCTCCGCTCTCCTCAGTGCCTCCAGCTGTTCCCATGGGAGGCGATCTCTACCAGCTAGGATTTCCTCCCATGTGTAGACACCCTTTCCATCCAGAACATCGTCCCATGTCCATTGCTCCTTCTTCTGTCCCTTACTCCGTTTATTTTTCCCATACCGCTTGGTCACATTTTGTTGGTGGGTGATTCTGTAATAGCTGTCGCTCTCCTCATCCTCGGATGAGGTGAGGAGAGAAGGATCTTCGGACCAAAATGCGGAGTCAGGGAAATATGCCATCTTTATTATAGAACACGACGTAGACTAAACAAATCAAAACACTTTCAACACTTACAAAATAACAAAACGACGTCGACGCAACCTGAACATAAACTTACATAGACAAACGTAAACTCACGAACAGGAACGGACATCGAAACATACGAACAGCCAAACAGCTCCAAAAGTGAATACATATCGAACAACACGAAACATCACAGGAGACAATCACCCACAAACACACAGTGATAATGCCCTACCTAAATATGACTCTTGATTAGAGGAAAATGCAAACCACCTGCCTCTAATCAAGAGCCATACCAGGCAAACCGAAACCAACATAGAAACAGGTAACATAGACTGCCCACCCAAAACACATGCCCTGACCAAAAACACATAAAAACTAACATAAATAGGTCAGGACTGTTACACTTAAAAGTATTCATCCCACTTGGCGTTTTTTCCTATTTTGTTGCATTACAACCTGTAATTTAAATTGATTTTTATTTGGTTTTCCTAAAATGAACATGCACAAAATAGTCCACATTTATTTATTTTTTAAACAGAAAAGTGGTGCAAATGTATTCACCCCTTTGCTATGAAGCCCCTAAATAAGATCTGGTTGAACCAATTTCCTTCAGAAGTCACTTAATTAGTTAAATAAAGTCCACCTGCGTGCAATCTAAGTGTCACATGATCTGTCGCATGATCTCAGTATATATACACCTGTTCTGAAAGGCCCCAGAGTCTGCAACACCACTAAGCAAGGGGCACCACCAAGAAAGCGGCCCCATGAAGACCAAGGTGCTCTCCAAACAGGTCAGGGGCAAAGTTGTGGAGAAGTACAGATCAGGGTTGGGTTATAAAAATATATATGAAACTTTGAACATCCCACTGAGCACCATTAAATCCATTATTAAAAAATGGAAAGAATATGGCACCACAACAAACCTGCCAAGAGAGGGCCCCCCACCAAAACCCACAGACCAGGCAAGGATGGCATTAATCAGAGAGGCAACAAAGAGACCAAAGATAACCCTGAAGGAGCTGCAAAGCTCCACAGAGGAGATTGGAATATCTGTCCATAGGACCACTTTAAGCCGTACACTCCACAGAGTTGGGCTTTACGGAAGAGTGGCAAGAAAAAAGCCATTGCTTCAAGGAAAAAATAAGCAGGTGTTTGCCAAAAGGCATGCGGGAGACTCCCCAAACATATGGAAGAAGGTACTCTGGTCAGACACTAAAATGTAGCTTTTTGGCCATCAAGGAAAAAACTCTATGTCTGGCGTAAACCCAACACTTCTCATCACCGCGAGAACATCATCCCCACACTGAAGCATGGTGGTGGCAGCATCATGCTGTGGGGATGTTTTTCATCGGCAGGGACTGGGAAACTGGTCAGAATTGAAGGAATGATGGATGGCGCTACACACAGGGAAATTCTTGAGGGAAACCTGTTTCAGCCTTCCAGAGATTTGAGACTGGGACGGAGGTTCACCTTCCAGCAGGACATAGACCCTAAGCATACTGCTAAAGCAACACTAGAGCGGTTTAAGGGGAAACATTTAAATGTCTTGGAATGGCCTAGTCAAAGCCCAGACCTCAATCCAATTGAGAATCTGTGGTATGACTTAAAGATTGCTGTACACCAGCGGAACCCATCCAACTTGAAGGAGCTGGAGCAGTTTTACGTTTAAGAATGGGCAAAAATCTCAGTGGCAAGATGTGCCAAGCTTATAGAGACATACCCCAAGGGACTTGCAGCTGTACGTGCTGCAAAAGGTGGCTCAATAAAGTATTGACTTTGAGGGAGTGAATAGTTATGCACCCTCAAGTTTTCTGTTTTTTTGTCTTATTTCTTGTTTGTTTCACAATAAAAAATATTTTGTATCTTCAAAGTGGTAGGCATGTTGTGTAAATCAAATGATACAAACCCCCCCAAAAAACATTTTAATTCAAGGTTGTAAGGCAACAAAATAGGAAAAATGCCAAGGGGGGTGAATACTTTCGCAAGCCACTGTATTTCTCCAAATAATATGTTAAGGTTTTGAAAATCAGGTTAATATTCATGTCTTTACTGTTTTGTTAATTTGGTATGCAAATCATTTTTCTAAAATGTATCTGTAATAGAAGGTTTATCAAAATGATAATTTATGTGCATGGAGGGTAATTTCTACCTTAATTTCAACTTTTCACTGTTTCAATAGTGACAAATTTAGTGGTATCGTAAGGATATCAGGTAAATAATATTTCAAATATGCAATACAAACAAAGTGTGTCAGTAGTATGTCTACCTGACATATGTTGCTAGACGTGTGTGCTGAAATTTTGGGAAAAATAAGATACAAATGCTTTCTTTTCCAACCCCCAATTTGCACAAAACATTATTTTGGGGATTTTAAGAATGTCTCTTCAGATGGTTTGTGCTATCCGGGATCCTTAGGATATTCCTACCCTAAAACCCTTACCTTAACCCCCCCTTGCTAGCTAGCGGAACCATTGGGGAGAAGCTAGCTACAATTCGCTAATATACTTTCTACTGAGCACTACATTACATGATGTAAATACAAACATGAATGATGTTATCAGCTAGTAATATTTCCCTCATAGAACTTAGAAGACAGTGGCTAGAGGTCCGTGTATGGAGGTTCTGAGTACTTGCTGTTTTTCTTATTGCACCCACCTGGTGTCCCATCTCTACCAGTCCCTGATTGGGAAGAATGGACATCTTTTTATCTTTCTTTTCATATACTAACTGGCCACCAGACTACAGAAACTAAAGCAATGGAACTGAAGTAATGGAATAGCAATAACTATAATGTTAGCAATGAGAATATGGCATGAGAGATTTCATTTCATTTCTATATTTTTTGCATTAAAAAAAATAAAAACAACAAATAACTGGAACTCTTAAAAAGAGCGGAACCATTGCTCACCTAATATAAAGTCAAAGTCTCTCCACCCCATCCTCTCCCCTTTTTCTCTTCTGTCTCTCTAGTGTTTCCTCTCCCCTCCCCTCTTTTGTCTCCTCAACCACTCCCCTCCTCCCTTCCTTTCCACTTCCCTCAATTTTTTAGCTCCTTTCTCTTCTCCTGAAAAAGTACAAAATTGTGACTGTAGATGGATAAGTTAGACCTACCCCTTATGCACTTGTAGATATGTTTGGATAGGCGTAGGTATTATGATAATGGCTGATACAACCCTAACCCTTGTTTGATTGGTTAGTCTGTAGTCCTAAATTTGTTTTATCTGCTTTGTTGTTTTTTTTGTTTTTTTCCCCAACATTATTTAGTGTGCTGTTTTGTATGTTAGGATGTGTTATGTATTTTTAGATGTGTGTGTTAACTCCCACTGATCTTGTTTCCAGCATCTGGGTTCTTGTGTTTTTCTCCTAAGCCTTCTGTTCTGTGAGAGACAACCCACACCACAATGAGAACATTTTCTTTGTCAGAGGCCATTTGTAGCATGGAAATAAATGTTAAATGTCCCGTAGATAATCATAGATTAAGAGTTACCTGTCTAACAGAACACAGAGGGTGTTCTTTAATGGAAGCCTCTCCAACATAATCCAGGTAGAATCAGGAATTCCTCAGGGCAGCTGTCTAGGCCCCTTGCTTTTTCAAACTTTACTAACGACATGCCACTGGCTTTGTGTAAAGCCAGTATGTCTATGTATGTGGATAACTCAACACTAAACATGTCAGCTACTACAGCGACTGAAATGACTTCAACATGTTTTTTTTTAAACATAACTATTATTTAACTAAGCAAGTCAGTTAAGAACTAATTCTTATTTACAATGATGGCCTACACCGGCCAAACACGGACGACGCTGGGCCAATTGTGCGCCACCCTATGGGACTCCCAATCACGGCCGGTTGTGATACAGCTTGGATTCGAACCAGGCTGTAGTGATGCCTCAAGCACTGAGATGAGGTGCCTTAGGCATATTAGATTTTGCGTTGTAGATATGTGGTGGTGGAGTAGTGGCCTGAGTGCACACACTTAATGCGTTGTGAAATATGTTGAGAATTTAATGTAATGTTTTTTAAATTGTTTAACTGACTTAATTTTTCTGGACCCCAGGAAGAGTAGCTGCTGCCAAGGGGATCCATAATAAATACAAATACAAAATAGAAATCAATCTTTATTTTGATAGTATTCTTGAATAATCTCATTGTCTACAGTATGGGCTGGTTTCCCGGACTCAGATTACACCTAGTCCTGGACAAAAAAAGCATGCTCAATATAAAATAATTGATTTGTCCAGGACTAGGCTTAAGACAGGAGAGGACATAATAGGAGAGGAAGAGGGTGAAATTGAATATACAGTATGGGCCAGGCACGTCGTAGAAAAATAGAAAAGAAGGGGCTTAGTGGGAGCATGCAGATAAAACAGATAAAACTCTGTACACCAGATGAGACAAGCTGACCATGGCTCCATGGCAAATAAACACTACTGTAGTATAAACACTGGAGACTGGGACAGGGGGATCGAGAGACAATGTGGCTCCGTCCAACCCCACCCCTGAGTGCAACAAGCCATGCACTCAGCACCTGTAATCGAGTCAGCGGTATGAAATTCCAGTTGAGTGGGGAGCCGACCAAGCAGAGACAGAAAGCATGGTTTATCAATCCAGTACTTTTGGACCTGATGCCTCTCTGCTTGGCTCTCAGCATTGATGAATTAGGGAACTAACACCCTGTCCATTTTCAGACTTGTTTGACTGCACTTTAAATCAGGCATTTAAAACACCCCTCGTTATTACACTTACTTAATCAAACATAGCTATTCATATAGTATACATGTGATATTTCCTTAAATTGTGTATTTTAAAACGGGTTGCTTAAAATTGAGCTATATTTAAATTGCATTTTGAAAAAAGACCTAGCTCAAACAGGCACTTTATTAGCCACCTCTGGGGTCCTGAGAAGAGACATTGCCGCGGAGGAGTCTGGGATTCTTCCTTTCTAGCCGTGGCTCGTAATCTGCAAACATGGGTACGATCATTTTCCCTTTTTAACGGAACGATTTCAAGATATAGTCATATTCCTTACATTGATATGGAATAAGGATGTCCTCTTACCAACTTTCAGTATAATCGTGGAAAAACGGGCTGTATTTGTAGGCATATTTTCTAAATTTTACGGACAAATAGCGCGAGTTTCACAACGTGGAGAGGGCCAGTAGCATGGCATGGGGTTCGGCAAGCGCTTCCCCCCTCTGCCTTACGTTTCAGTCACCAAGCATTTACGAAGCCTGCTGGCTAGTTACTGAATTTTAGTTACAAAGTGATAGAAAAACAAGTGTTTAGCAGCGAACTGCATTAATCTGGCGAATATAGCTAGCAATGAACTAGGTAAATTGTTAGCTGCTGGATTGTCCGCACTTAACGTTAGTCATATGCGTTAATTGTTAGCTGCTGGATTGTCCGCACTTAACGTTAGTCATATGCGTTAAGCTACTGTAGCCTGTTGTCTATTTTAGCTAACGTTAGCCAGATTCTCTAGACTCCATTTGTAGGTATGTGTCGACCTATGTTTTGCTAGTCGACTTAGTTCACGCCATGATTTTAAATTAACCGTTCTATTTCCCCAGGAAAGTGTCGCGGTCTGCGTACAGCCAGGAAGCTGCGTAACCATCGTCGTGAACAGAGATGGCATGATAAACAGTACAAGAAGGCCCATCTCGGCACTGCACTGAAGGCTAACCCCTTCGGAGGCGCTTCCCACGCCAAGGGAATCGTACTTGAGAAAGTGTAAGTAGTTCGCTAACGTTACATCACAACACTAATGAGTGTTCACTAATAACCATGGAAACTTTAATCCAGTGAAAGCTATGTGAATGCTGTATGATCAACTATGTACAGTGCACTGAATTCCTTCTTTCATGTACTGTCAGTCTGAAGTGTCGCCTCCTCTCCCCAATTCTTCATACAGAGGTGTTGAAGCTAAGCAGCCCAACTCTGCCATTAGGAAGTGTGTCAGGGTCCAACTGATCAAGAATGGCAAGAAGATCACTGCCTTCGTCCCAAATGATGGTTGCTTGAATTTCATTGAGGTAAGAGTCAAACCCAACATTGCATCCATCTTACCAAAGAACAGTGTACCGGAAAGTATTTGTAGGATGTTGGGGATTGCCTCATATTCGGAATAAGCAGAGATTGATAAATTCCTAGAACATTAGCTAACTTGCCGGATATTTTAGGATCTGACGTACATAGTTGGGTAGCCATATAAACTAATATTTTATACTCTGCCTGATATCCAACAAAATGACAAATGGGACTCCCCATAAGTAATCTAAGAATATGCAGGTGGCGTGTTCAGGGACGATAATTTTGATATTCAAAGTTGACTGATGCATATTGTCTGGTGTTGTCCTGTGTATTTAGTTTGTTTCCTTTGGTCTTTCAGGAAAACGACGAGGTTCTGGTGGCAGGATTCGGTCGTAAGGGACATGCCGTCGGTGATATCCCCGGTGTCCGTTTCAAGGTGGTCAAAGTGGCTAACGTCTCCCTGCTGGCCCTTTACAAAGGCAAGAAGGAGAGACCCAGATCTTAAACAGTTCTTACTGTGAAATCAATAAATTATGTTTTCACAATTTGTCGGTTTGTTGTGCTTTTTGTTTCCCCCCATATATATATTTTAGTTGCAGGGATGGGTAACTGATCCTAAGGGTGGTATGTATGGTGTTTTGTGTATTTTCTTCCCCAAATCAGCGTCTTCTTTAGACCTGGGATACATACCACTTGTGCACTTGAAAGAACTGGCTGTGACACTGTCCCCAGAGGACTTAAGTTGCCCATCCTTGTACCAGTCTCGTTTGAGCGGCTTCTCTGATTCACTTGTTACGTGTCCAAGTTGATGGACTACTTTTTTCATTTGAAGAACAAGTTCATGGATTTAGGTTGTTAGAAACCATTTCTCTTGGCTCTTTTGTGTAGCGTTGGATCATGCCAGATTGCTTTGTGTGGGTTCAGGCATTTGCTGCTACACTCATGATCCATTGGAAGTTTTATTTATAGCTTGTCAGGAGGGATTGTAATTGTTTGACATCGTTCGGTGTCTTGATTTGTTCATAGAACAGATGCATTTTATATTCTGTCAAGTTGTCATGTACCGCCTCAGGTAATTTGATGTGCAGTCTCATTTTGATTCATGCTGTGCAGTTATCTGGAATTCAGGCATGGCTGCCACAGACGGCTGCCAATGTACCTATTGTGCGTTTCTGTGTACGATGAGCCAGATGCCTTTTTTGATTTTGCTCAACCGTGACTTATATCCCCCTTTCTGCACAAACTTGCCAGTTTCTAATTTAGCCACACCTGTCTACATTTTATTATTTCTGCCATTTTTAGCTAGGGTAAAAACCTTCCATCAACTGATTGTGATCTTAATTTTGTGGCGAAGTGCTATAGCAAATATGATTTTAAAGTTGGGAGCATATTGCATTGGGTGGAACCTTTCACTTTGAGGTTTGTTGAGCTCATAGGACCAGACCATTGACTATGGTAAAGGGGACTTGGGACATTTTACACAATCATTCAAATCCCATCTTCCTGCATGTAACCTCTCCTTTCATCCAAAATATTCATAAGATTACATTTTGATGCGTGATGCAATGACTTGTTTAGACATTATACATTAAGGAGACATGCAGTGTTATCCTGAATGACAAATTCATTGGTATTGGGGTGGAAGAGGATTTGCTGCAGATTAGGGAAGTGACATGGTTGGGAAAATAGACAGGGTATGGACCGTTTGAATCAAATGGATCACCCAGACAAGTGGTCTGCTGCTAGAATGACAAGTGAAGAAATGCTGTCAGTTATTTTAGTACTTGGCCACAGACAACGACCATTGCTGGTGGCCACAGACAACGACCATTGCTGTTGGCCACAGACAACGACCATTGCTGTTGGCCACAGACAACGAACGTGCTGTCAGGTGGTTTTGATCTGTCATGACAATCGGTACTGTACTTTTTAGACTGACTGTTTTGACATTGCCACCTAGTGGAGTTGCTGCCAGATATATGGATTCCGTTAACTCAAACCCTCATTTCGGCATGAATCTCTGCTCTCAGTGCTCAAACCAAGTAACATTGAATTACGGTCAAAAACCGATACACTAACACATTTCAATATGTGATTGTCATGTTTTGTGTAAATCATTCAAGTGCAACTTGGCTGCTGTACATCCACTTAGCCTATACTTCCTGTAAGGTTATCAGGATCAATGAGACAGGCCATGGTTGCTGCCAAGAGTGATCTTACGGTTCTCTCCTTCAGAGGAGGCAGCGAGGATGATATTGAATTGAATCACTTCAGAGGTGGTGAGTGTTGAGAGATGGGTGATAGGTGATAGTGACAGGAATCCAGCAGCCTGTGCAGGGGCAGCAAGCCAACCATCCTCTCCACAGGCCACAGCATTGTGACCAGACAACTGGAATGTCATAGGGAAACAGTTGAAGATAGTAACACTCCCAGGGTGATGCTGTGTTTGAGTAATGATGGACAGGCACTTCTCATTACACTGGACATGTTCACATAAGTACGGGTGGTGATTCAATGGTCTTATTTACAACAATGCACACAGAATACACAAGGTATTGCATGTATTATTTCCACTTTCAAAACTGTTCAATTGTGACTAAAAGGAATGTTAATGCGCTTTCTTATTCACTTTCTCCGGTCTATCATCCTTTTAGCATGAATTCAGTCATAAAGGTACATCTGTTTGTGTCTGTCAATTGCAACATGGTAAAATGCAGGAGCAGGGAAAGTGTGTCAGTGAGTGTCGTTCAGTGTGCCAGAGGTAAAGAGTAGTGGTCGCTGGTTTGTTTCATGATCAGGGCTCAGTTTCCCAAAAGTTCTTAAGGTGAGAACCTTCGTAGGAGCATCGTTAAATCTCAGAGCTGTTTCCTAACACCGTCGTTTTTAACGTCACACTTGAAATCGTTCGTAATTTAACTCCTGTATGGAACGGTTTTAGTGTCAACAGAAATTGTATTTGCATTTTATGTTTAATTTGTATATTTGGATATTGCATTTAATGTTTTTGAATGTTTAATGCACAAATGTAATAATTGAATTAAAAAATGGAACTTGTATTTCATGATTTGAAACTGAATTGAATGAATGTGGTTTCATTATGGTAGATATTGCATTCATTGTTTGTGTATCAAACCATCATTTCAAAGTTTCATATATGTAAACGTCTCAGATGCATTCAGATTCAGTTTTCAAATTCAGATTCAAAACCAACATCCGAGTACTTTTCCAGACTGGAAACGTAGAGGAGAACAGATGAAAACAAACACTCTCTGTGGTAAACAGAAGCTTCTGGCATTTTCTGAAGCCAATGTGGTATGTTGAATTTATTTTCTTCCTATGAATTTGGCTCTAGTGTTTTAACCACTTTTGCTATAAGTTATTGACCCCATTCCTGAAAGCTAATATACTCTGGAACATGGACGTGCTTTCTGTTCTATGATTATCACAGGCTGCATTAGTAGAGAGTGTCACAAAATTTGACCCACAAGAATATATACTGAATTTAAAAAAATATAAACACAACATCCAACAATTTCAAAGATTTTACTGAGTTACAGTTCATATAAGGAAATCAGTCAATTGAAATAAATTCATTAGAAATAAAGAAACCGACAAAGTTTCTGTTTACCGCAGTGATTATGTTCTCCTACTTTCCTTGCTGGCAGGCAAAGGATGTTGACTGGTTTTGAATCTGAATTTAGAGAACTGAATATATCCAACATTGATAAACTTGAAATCAGATTAAACATTTTGCCTCAGAGCTTGATCATATTCAATAGCAGACTAAGAGGTTGATAAGTCAGGATGATGCCTTGTAGGCTGTTTTATAGGTAAAGCACCTTGCAGGCAGATTAGCAGTCAGTGCATTATGTATATGATCAAGAGTGGGTGTGCTCTATTCATGCCAGGCTGATCAGATTCAATAGCAGCTTCAGAGGCTGATAAGTCAGGGTGCTGTATTGTAGGCTGTCTGCAAGGAGCCTTACACATGAAAGAGCCTACAAGGCAGCTTCCTGACTTATCAGCTTCTGAGGCTGAAATTGAAACTGATCCGCCTGTCACTCACTATAAATCTGAATATTATCGACAAAACACGAAGTGTCCCTTATAATTATACACATCAGTTATGCAAGCTGACAACCATCATAGATAACAATCTAGCTTGCTAGCTAGCAAGACTAAGTAGCTAACTAGCTAGCTCACAAGACTTGCAACTTACTGTGTTGTTCCTTGCATGTGATTGGCTGTAGTCTTGGGTATGGCAGCAGCCTGGGAGACAATGCATGTTCAGGGCTTAAATGGCCCATGAGCGCATTGCGATTAACAAATGGCTCCTTGATGAGGTAGGTGGTTATTTTAGGGCTTCCGAGTGGCGTAGCGGTCTAAGGCACTGTATCTCAGTGCTAGAGGCGTCACTACAGACCCTGGTTTGATTCCAGGCTGTATCACAACTGGCTGTGATTGGGAGTCACATAGGGCAGAATACGTCGTCCGGGGTAGGCCATCATTGGAAATAATTAACTGACTTGCCTAGTTAAATAAAGGTTAAATAAAAAATGTAAAAAATTATTGTATAAATAAATGATGCATGGTACTTTTGTTATTCTCGTGATCTCAATAAAACGTTTATGTTGTGATCGTGATCTCAAAGTAATGAGGGAATCGTTTTTTAAATTATTCATATGTCCTCTCTGGACTTCCCTAGTAAGGAGAAAGCTGATCGAAGAGCAGCACTCCCTTTCTTTAGATCCTATCAGTATCGACACATGCTCAAACGATGCACTTAGCGACCGTTAATTGTCTCTGCATGTTTTGGGAAAGGTATGTTACATCTTCGGAGGTTGTAGGAAAGAAGCATGTTAAAACACTGGTAAGCCTAAGTTCCATCACTATCGGGAAACCAGGCCCAGGTATTTATAGCAGGGGAGGTATAAATAGAAGTGGCGATGTGTTATTCATGACTGAAATCGACCGAACCGGCCCGCCACAAGGAGTTGGTAGAGCACGATGTGACAAGGATAACCTGTTTTGAGGCCCACCTGATAAGTTAAAAAAATATAAATTCTGTTTTGCATGTTATTTTGGCATTAATATGTGCCACATATCAGTTTCCCAAACAATGTACACTTTTTACAACTCATTGAGTTCATAAAGCCGCATACAAACATGGTCTCTTTTTTGTTTTCTTGAGTAAGGCAGCTCCAAAATGCAGGTGTTTCAGCCTAGCTCAGTGCTTTCTGTGGTGGTGAGGCAGCCAGCGGAAAATACGGAGCGCAGGGGTTGGTAATATTCTCTAGTTGCGCTGTGATTGGCTCAGTGTTCTGTCACTCATGGGGACACTACGTCACCGCAAAATCTACGGGTAGAGCCAGAAAATTCGAGCCCCTTAGGTGCTGCCATAGACTTACATTAGAAGTGCCCATCCAAGAAGGCTCAAGGGGGCCAGAAAAGTTTGAATACATTGGCAATGCTGTCAATCCAGGATGACTTCAGCCGCATAAAAAAAAAGGAAACTCGGAAATGGGAAATTTCAGACTTCAGTGAGTTCAAGACAACTGGGAACTTGGATAAAACTAGCTCCGACTGGGAAAATACGGAAAATAATTTTGAATAATAATTTAGATTTTGGGCCTCTTTCGCTACAAGCTTGGCACACCTGTATTTTGGGAGTTTCTCTCATTCTTCTCTGCAGATCCTCTCAAGCTCTGTCAGGTTAGATGGGGAGCATTGCTTCACAGCTATTTTCAAGCTTCTCCAGAGATGTTCGATCAGGTTCAAGTCCGGGCTCTGGCTGGGCCGCTCAAGGACATTCAGAGACTTGTCCTGAAGCCACTCCTGCGTCGTCTTGGCTGTGTGCTTAGAGTTGTTGTCCTGTTGGAAGGTGAACCTTCGCCCCAGTCTGAGGTCCTGAGCGCTCTGGAGTAGGTTTTCTTCAAGGATCTCCCTGTACTTTGCTCCGTTCATCTTTGCCCTGATCCTGACTAGTCTCCCAGTCCCTGCCGCTGAAAAACATCCCCACAGCATGATTCTTCCACTACCATGCTTCACCATAGGGATGTTGCCAGGTTTCCTCCAGACGTGACGCTTGGCATTCAGGCCAAAGAGTTCAATCTTGGTTTCATCAGACCAGAGAATCTTGTTTCTCATGGTCTGAGAGTCTTTAGGTCCCTTTTGGCAAACTCCAAGCGGGCTGTCATGTGCCTTTTACTGAGGAGTGGCTTCCGGAAGAGTCTAGGAAGAGTCTTGGTGGTTCCAAACTTCTTCCATGTAAGGATGATGGAGGACACTGTGTTCTTGGGGATCTTCAATGATGCAGACATTCTTTGGTACCCTTCCTCAGATCTGTGCCTCGACACAATCCTGTCTCGGAGCTCTACACACAATTCCTTCGACCTCATGGCTTGGTTTTTGCTCTGACATGCACTGTCAACTGTGGGACCATATATAGACAGGTGTGAGCCTTTCCAAATCATGTCCAAACAATTCAATGTACCACAGGTGGACTCCAATCAAGTTGTAGAAACATCTCAAGGATGAACAATGGAGACAGAATGCACCTGAGCTCAGTTTCGAGTCTCATAGCAAAGGGTTTGAATACTTGAATACGGTATTTCCGTTTGTTTTTTTTCCAAAAATGTATGAAACCCTGTTTTTGCTTTGTCATTATGGGGTATGGTTTGTATATTTCTGAGGATTTTCTTTCATTTATAACACATTTTAGAATAAGACTGTAACGTAACAAAATGTGGAAAAAGTAAAGGGGTCTGAATACTTCCCGAAAGGAATGTATATTATTAATTTTTTTTGTATATTTAAGTATACTTTAGTATATTTGTAATATATTAAAATATACTTTTTTTAACTCGCTTGAGGAGATATATGGCTCATTACAATCTCGGAAATCTACGGACAGTTCCTTGGACTTCATGGTATAGTTTCTGCTCTGACTGTCACGTTCCTGACCTATTTCTGTTAATTTGTTATATGTGTTAGTTGGTCAGGACGTGAGTTTGGGTGGGCATTCTATGTTTTCTGTTTCTGTGTTGGTTTTGGGTTGCCTGGTATGGCTCTTAATTAGAGGCAGGTGTTTGGCGTTCCTCTAATTAAGAGTCATATTTAGGTAGGCGTTGTCACAGTGTTCGTTGTGGGTGATTGTCTTCCGTGTCTGTGTATATGTTTGCACCATACGGGACTGTTTACGGTTTGTTCGGTTTATTTAGTCTGTTCCCTATTCGTGCGTTCTTCTTGTTTTATGTAAGTTCGTCGTCTAGGTCTGTCTACACCGTTTGTTGTTTTGTTAGTTTAGTTAAGTTCGTGTTTTCTTTAATAAATTATGTGTTCAAACTCCACTGCGCCTTGGTTCGATCAATACTCCTCCTTTTCGGGCGAAGAGGAGGAGGACCGCTGTTACACTGACATGCACTTCTTCGGTGGAGTTTAACCGGCGGTTGGCATCCAATATGTTGCATTAGCGCCCCCAACTGAACTATAGAATAAATCCATTACACTTTCTGATACAAAATGGGAAAAGGGAAAAACAAAATAAAAATATTTAATCACCATACCAACTAACCCTACACTCATTAAAACCTACAAACCTTTTCCACTACTTTAATCCTATCTGAACCTACCCCAGGCCAATGACCTGAGAGGACGGGACACTACCCCTCAACACATCCTGTAACTCCTCTGAAGTCAAACCTCTTCCCCCAAGTACTTTTCTGAAGCTGCCACCACATCATCTATTTTCTGTGACTCACGTTCCATCTCTGCGGTACAGTTGATAACCATTGCTATGAAAGCTAAGAAGCCAACCTTTACTGAAACATATCACTCATTGGCCTAACCCTCTGTTCTGGCACAGATCTACTATTCAGAAGGATCCTCTCAGAATCCATCACCTTTGATCCAACCTCCTCTACTTTCTTCACTGCCTCAGCATACGACATCTTCTGCACTCCTCTGACCCTGGCCACCTCAACCTGCCCCTCTCACACCGGACACCTCCGATCCCCAGCAACATGGGCACCCCTACAGTTAACACACAACTTTTACTCCACCAAAACTACACATTCCTCTGTCCCATGTCCTCCTGCACACTTCCCACATCTTGAAATCTCCCTCCTACACACTGCTGCCCATAAACGTGACACCTATAACACCGCAGTGTATTCGGCACAAAAGCTCTAACAGCATAACTCATATCCTAACATTACTTGAAAGAAAGCTTGAAAGAATAGACTGCCCAAAGCAGCTATAGCCTTTAACATATTCTTACCTCTTTGTTGATTGATATCCATTGAATTTTAAAAGGGAGACAGTGTCAAACAACACAGCCATTTGCACAAATATGAAAAGGTATCATCCTAAAATTATCAATTTAGATCATACAATTTTTTTAAACAATCTTTAAACAATTTGAGACCACAGCAAATTTTTCAGTTGGGCAATTAGATTTCTGCACAATCTAAGGAGGTTCCTCAATGAATCTCACCTCATATTTTTTTAGTCAGTTAAGTCAGTTAAGAACAAATTTTTATTTTCAATGAAGGCCTAGGTTAACTGCCTCGTTCAGGAGCAGAACGACAGATTTTTACCTCATCAGCTCAGGGATTCGATCTTGCAACCTTTCGCTTACTAGTCCAACGCTATAACCACTACCTGCCACCCGTGGTTCTTGAAATAAACTTTTGGGGACATTTTTCATTTTTCAGTGCCAAGAACCATAAGGTTCTACGAGGAACTTGGAGGATCTTAGAAGAACCCTTGTAGAACCCCACATGTTTTTAGTGTACTGACAACAGATCAGCTCCTAGAGAGGTATTGCCACTTATGGCTACTCTTCCTGGGAGCCAAACACATTAAGGCACTTACATTACATATAAAACAAAAGTATCACATTTTAGGGAAGACCCAGATGCAAACAGTGTTGAAGTAACAAAAGTTTAGTACAAGAACAGGGGGCAGGCAAAACGACAGGTCAAGGGCAGGCAGAGGTCAGTAATCCAGATTAGAGTTCAAAAGGTACTGAACAACAGGCCGTCTCAGGGTCAGGGCTGCCAGAATGGTCAAAACTGGAAAAACTAGAAAACAGGAACTATAGAAAAGACAGGAGCAAGGGGGAAAACTGGAACTGGAAACAGACAAACAGAGAACACAGGTATAAGTCCACAGATGATAATGAGAGGAGATGGGAGACACATGGTGGGGGTGGAGACAAGCACGAAGACAGGTGAAACAGATCAGGGTGTGACAAAAAGATAAAACAGTACATCATATAACATTACACCCCTACATATATACAATACAACATGTATTGTGTATATATAGGGTTTACTCAAAGCCAGTGGCTTGTCAATAGTAAAGATTTTAAAAAGTAAGGGGCCTAAATAGCTGCCATGGGGAATTCCTGATTCTACCTGGATTATGTTGAAGAGTCTTCCATTAACCATTTGACGCATAAATTCTAAATATTAATAATGGCCCTTACAGCATGAGTCCTTTTTGCACCCGGTACCAGAATTATATGCTGCTGTTCTAGAATTTGATTGCTGCATGTTGCTGCTATTCTCTACACCCCTCATTGTATCAATACCGCAATGTCTGCTTCATGAGGCTTCATAAAACATTCTTCCTATAGTAGTAACAGTGAGTATCTACAGTAGTATTGATCATTTTATAATTATTATTATCATCTATATGTTATCATCTATATTACATGTATTACCATCTGAAAGAGGCTTTGGTATTAACCTGTCTGGGAGGATGCACGTGTGAGATAGGGCGGTACAATAGTGGCATACAAAAAGTGAGAGCGGGGTATGAGCATATATTACATATACCGACCATGGCTAAGGCCAGGAAAGGCTGGCATACAAAATACTTTTTCTTCATTTTGAAAAATATATTTCATTTATCACCACTGGACGTCACATCCCCAAGCAAGGAAGATTTATCATCAAATGCGGTGAGTATTATGGCTTGGATAGGTTTTAGCCTGGTCGAGGCAGAAGATAATGAGAACAGGGTGGTGGACAAAGTCCTGTAAGCAACAAAGTGAGGTAGTTTGTGCATGCAGTCAGATTGAATGGTGTGTGCGTGTAATCAGCTATATTGTGTGCAGAGACTGTGGCATGAGTAAAGCAAGGTTGTAGATATAATTGCTTATCATAAACTATGGAGCGAGACAGGATTATCTAGGTGTATACTTTGGCGCCATCTACAGGCTGAATGTTACGTTGGCGGACCAGTTATCGCTCTCCTTCCAAAACGTGGTTACACATATAAACTTCCAGTATTACTAACTATACAGTAAATTCCTTGAAAAGTCTATGTAAATTAACAAACCAAATCGTGCTCTTTGGTCTACAGTAGTCTACAGTAGTGTACAGATTAGGCTAAAGTTTGTTGGCTAGGGAAAATATGATTTGATTGAAATAATCAAATCATATTTTCCCTAGCCAACAACCATTTGTCCAAATGATAAAACATAATTGCTAGAATGCATTACAAATCAAGTAATAACAAAAGTTGATTACATACTTTTCTTTTTCATTTCAGAAATGTAACCCAGGAGTCCATTTCCAGGGGTATTATTTTTATTTGACTTTGTTTATTTGGCTCTTATGTTGGTTCAAAACAACTGGGAACTCTGAAAAATACAAGGTAAATTCATGACATCAGTGATCTTCAGGTCGGAAAAGTTGGAGCTCTAGAAAGAGCCCAGAGTTGGAATTCCGAGTTGGATTACCGTTCAAATCTATGTTTCCCAGTCTGGGCGCCATAATTATTGGGACAGTGAAGCATTTTTTCTTCTGTCGACTCTATACTCCCAAAGTTTGGATTTGAAATCAACGAAGTTAAAGTGCTGATGGTCACCTTTCATTTGAGGGTATCTTCATCCATATCGGGTGAACCATTTAGAAATGACAGCACTTTTTGTACGTAGTCCCCTTATTTTAGGGGACCAAAAATATTGGGACAAATTTACTAGTATGTGTATTAAATTAGTAAAAAGTTAAGTATTTGGTCCCACATTTATAGCACGCAATGACTACATCAAGCTTGTTACTCTACACATTTGTTGGCTGCATTTCTGTTTGTTTTGGTTGTGTTTCAGATTAATTTCTATTGGGCACAAAATAATGTTCAATAATGTATTGTGCCATTTTGGAGTCACTTTTACTGTAAATAAGAATATAATGTTTCTAAACACTTCTACATTAATGTGGATGCTACCACGATTACAGATCATCCTGAATGAATAGTGAATGATGATGAGTGAGAAAGTTACAGATGCACAAATAAACTCAGCAAAAAAAGAAACGTCTCCTTTTCAGGACCCTGTCTTTCAAAGATAATTCGTAAAAATCAAAATAACTTCACAGATCTTCATTGTAAATAGTTTAAACACTGTTTCCCATGTTCGATGAACAATCATGGGGCGGCAGGTAGCTTAGTGGTTAGAGCTTTGGACTAGTAACCGAAAGGTTGCAAGGTCGAATCCCTGAGCTGACAAGGTAAAAATATGTTGTTCTGCCCCTGAACAAGGCATTTAACCCACTGTTCCGAGGCTGTCATTGAAAATAAGAATTTGTTCTTAAATAAAGGTATATTTTTTTTAATGAACCATAAACAATTAATGACCTTTGGAACAGTCGTTAAGACACTAACAGCTTACAGACCGTAGGCAATTAAGGTCACAGTTATAAAAACTTAGACTTAGGCCTTTCTACTGACTCTGAAAAACACCAAAAGAAAGATGCCCAGGGTCCCTGCTCATCTGCGTGAACGTGCTTTAGGCATGCTGCAATGAGGCATGAGGACTGCAGGTGTGGCCAGGGCAATAAACTGCAATGTCCGTACTGTGAGACGCCTAAGACAGCGCTACAGGGAGACAGGATGGACAGCTGATCGTCCTCACAGTGGCAGACCACGTGTAACAACACCTGCACAGGATCAGTACATCCGAACATCACACCTGCGGGACAGGTACAGGATGGCAACAACAACTGCCCGAGTTACACCAGGAACGCACAATCAGTGCTCAGACTGTCCGCAATAGGCTGAGAGGGGCTGGACTGAGGGCTTGTAAGCCTGTTGTAAGGCAGGTCCTCACCTGGCAACAACGTCGCCTATGGGCACAAACCCACTGTCGCTGGACCAGACAGGACTGCCAAAAAGTGCTCTTCACTGACAAGTCGTGCTTTTGTCTCACCGGGGGTGATGGTCGGATTCGCGTTTATCGTCGAAGGAATGAGCGTTACACCGAGGCCTGTACTCTGGAGCGGGATCGATTTGGAGGTGGAGGGTCCGTCATGGTCTGGGGCGGTGTGTCACAGCATCATCGGACTGAGCTTGTTGTCATTGCAGGCAATCTCAACGCTGTGCGTTACAGGGAAGACATCCTCCTCCCTCATGCGGTACCCTTCCTGCAGGCTCATCCTGACATAACCCTCCAGCATGACAATCCCACCAGCCATACTGCTCATTCTGTGTGTGAGATTTCCTGCAAGACAGGAATGTCAGTGTTCTGCCATGGCCAGCGAAGAGCCATTGAGCACGTCTGGGACCGGAGGGTCAGGGCTAGGGCCATTCCCCCCAGAAATGTCCGGGAACTTGCAGGTGCCCTGGTGGAAGAGTGGGGCAACATCTCACTGCAAGAACTGGCAAATCTGGTGCAGTCCATAAGGAAGAGAAGCATTGCAGTACTTAATGCAGCTGGTGGCCACACCAGATACTGACTGTAACTTTTGATTTTGACCCCCCTTTGTTCAAGGACACATTATTTCTGTTAGTCACATGTCTGTGGAACTTGTTCAGTTGATGTCTCAGTTGTTGAATCTTGTCATGTTCATACAAATATTTAAACGTTAAGTTTGTTGAAAATAAACGCAGTTTACAGTGAGAGTGAGAATTCTTTTTTTTGCTGAGTTTATCATACCAAGACATGTGAACCTCTTAGCATTTTATAGACGCGCAAATATCACACCCCCACCAAAAAAGCTAACCTCCACATCAGATTGTGTAGAAACGGCGAAAATGAGCTTTAGATGCCCAAATAATTCTGAGGGAGGTTATGTCCCCCCAGTTCTAAAACAAAGTTGCGCACCTGGATCTGAGGAACCATTTTAGCAGCTACAGAGTAAGTTGCTTGGCCCTAACCAATGCTCCGTAATGGCTGTGTGTCAACCTGCCTCTCCTCATGGTGTGCCAGTTGGGGTTGGTGCGCTGTCCAACAGTTGCCTGTCGAATAGCCCCCTGCTGCTCCACCGACAGCGCCATGCCAGCTAGGTGCCCTTGTTTTTTTAACAGACAGGGATGACAGGGAGGGTAGCGGTTGTTCTGGCTCAAGTTCAAGGAGCCATGACATTCCACTGACAATGCCCTTGTAGAGTGTTGACAGCTGTGTAGAACACATTGTATTGCTAAGATGCTCAAACTTCACTTAATAGCTACACTCACTGACACAGGAGAAACTTTCTCCCTCATGCTGGCCCTGACCAAACCGGTTAGTTGCCTCTCACTATAGCTGCATTTTCCACATGGCCAGAGTTATAGAGGTCTTCTCCCTTTTTAATGCTCTTATGCTCATCCTTGAAAAATGACATAAGTTCTGAAATAGACACCAAAGTCAACATAGTGTACAAACAATTACAGTATCTAGGCTAAGTAATACAAAATAATTTTTTGATCTACTGCTCTGCTAACTAGCTAGCTAAAGTGTGATCAGTGGCTAGATAAGACAGAGAAAGGGGTCGGGAAGAAGTTTCACACTTCAATACATTTCAATACATCACATGGATTCTTCATGGATTGGGCACAGGTCTCTGATCGCGCTGGTGAACGGTAGCTGACAGTGTCGACTAGAGACGACGTGCAGGAGCTTCCTACAGGAATTCATAGTCTTGATGAGGTCTTCTCTGTCGCTAAAAGTGGAGGCTCCTCAGAGGAGGAAGGGGAGGACCATCCTCCTCAGTGAATTTCATAAAAATAAACATAGTGAAACAATAAAGTAATCCTTTTTAGATAAAACTATACTAAATATATTTGCATGTCACTAAATAATTTATTAAAACACACTGTTCTACAATGAAGGTCTACATTAGCCTCACCAGCCCTCTGTAGGGTAGCTCCATGGTGTAGCCGGAGGACAGCTAGTTTTCGTCCTCTTCAGGGTACATAGGCAATACAAAACCTAGGAGGCTCGTGCTTGTCACCCTCTTCCATAGACTTACACAGTAATTAGAACAATTTATAGAGGACGTCCTCCAACCTATCAGAGCTCTTGCAGCATGAACTGACATGTTGTCCAACCAATAGAATGAATCAGAGAATTAATCTAGTACTGAAAGCATACGCTACAGCTAGCTAGCACTGCAGTGCATAAAATGTGGTGAGTAGTTGACTCAAAGACAGAGAAAGACAAGAGTTGAACAGTTTAAAAAAAAATGCATTCATTAAAAAATGAAGAAGCAACAGAGAGAGAACTATAGCTATTTAGGTGTATTTTTCCCCCATTTACTTAGCTAGTTAGTTAACCTACTCAAACACCCGGCTCAAACAGAGAGGGATGCTATGTTAGCTAGCTGGCTATCTAACACTGGAACTCTTCCAAGTCAAGGTAAGTTTTATAAATTTATTGCCACCGCGGCCCGCTGGCTTGACTGTTAAACTACTTGCTGCTGACTGTATACTGTACTGCATGATTATAGCAGGTTCACTAATGTGTTAGTTGTAGTAGCTATACTGAACAAAAATATAAATGCAACATAGAACAATTTCAACAATTTTCCTGAGTTACAGTTCATATAACGAAATCAGTCAAATTAAATAAATTCTTTAGGTCCTATTCTATGGATTTCACATGACTGGGCAGGGGACCATCCCAGCCAATCAGAATTAGTTTTCCCCCACAAAACGGCTTTAATACAGACAGATATACTCCTCAGTTTCATCAGCTGTCCGGGTGGCTGGTCTCAGAGATCCCGCAGGTGAAGACGACGGATCTGGAGGTCCTGGGCTGGCATGGTTACACGTGGTCTACAATTGTGAGGCCGGTTGAACATACTACCAAAGTCTCTAAAATTACGTTGGAGGCGGTTTATGGTAGAGAAATTAACATTAAATTCTCTGGCAACAGCTCTGGTGGACATTCCTGCATTCAGCAAGCCAATTGCATGCTCCCTCAAACCTTGAGACATCTGTGGCATCTGTGTGACAAAACTGCACATTTTAGAGGGGCCTTTGTGTAATGATCATGTTTAATCAGCTTTTTGATATGCCACACCTGTCAGGTGGATGGATTAACATGGCAAAGGAGAAATGCTCACTAACAGGGATATAAACAAATTTGAAAGAAAAGCTTTTGATGCGCATGGAACATTTCTGGGATCATTTATTTCAGGTCATTAAAAATGGGACCATCACTTTACATGTTGTGTTTATTTTTGTTCAGTATATGTTGACTGAAGTCCACAAGGAAAGGGAAAATGTGAGAGGAGGAGAGCACATGAAGGCAAGAAGGAATTATCCAACAATCAAAAAGATCATGCTGTTTGTATGTGGCTGCTATGAAAGTCATCTGGGGCACCACGGGAAAATGTATTTAATGAGTTACCGTTTCCCGAATGAACTCAAAAATATCAGAATATCTCAATATACTATCCGTCATCCATCAATCATTTGCTCCTATTTCCGTCTCATTCTGAACGTCGTAATAACCTATAAATCTGCACAAACCCTAGTCTCCATGATGAGTCAGCGATACACAAATTGGCTTAATTATTCTTTTGCTAACTAAATAATCACACAGAATTACATAAACACACACAAGATAGATTATGTGTTGATTACTAACAATGCAATGAAAAGTCCCTAGTGGCCTAACCCGATATGACGGCTTGGTACACAATTGAAAGGGATGGGGAAAGAAAGAGCGGGAGAAGGAGAGACAAAGGAATTCAACTATTACACATACAGTTGAATACTACGCTCATCGTAAATATGGATATTTAGCACCCTAACAGCCGCTCATTCGTATTTAGAAATGAAATGTACATATTTATGCTTGTATGTCTTTGTTGTCTCTCTCTGGTGAAATCGCCTGATCAGTCTGTGACGAATAGTTTGACAGAAAGTCTCTGGTTGTGTAAGTCTCTGGTTGTCCACCAGAGGTCACCATGTCTAGTCATTTCTAGTCATAGCTTTTTGGTCTTGGAGTGTCTGTTAGAACAGGTCTTCCAGAAGTGTACCACGCGGTGTTCAGCGGGCCTTGTCCTTCACTCTGTTTGATTAGAACAGATACCTATAGTGGTGAGAGGAAATTGTTCTTTGTCTCTCATCTTCAGGCTGAGTTTCCTAGGCTAAAAGTGCATAAACAGCTACAGACTGAATGTCCCTGTGTAGTCTTCTTCTTCGAGAGAGTTTCAAAGGGTTTAACCATTTTCTGGTATGTTAATCTTTAAACCATTTTGTAACATATTCAGCCCGTACTGCACTCATACTTATCTTTATTTTAAACCATTTCTCAGCGCTGTCTGGTCTGTAGAAATTCCAACCATGTCAGCGTGTGGATGATCCTCACGCTCTCAGGTCTAAATGGTTGACTATTCAGGGTACAGCTAAGACCACTGTACACACCGGCAACAACCCGGCATGTTTTGGTCTCATACACTGGTTCTCAATCCTGGTCCTTGGGACCCAAAGGGGTGCACATTTTTGTTTTTGCCCTAGTACTACACAGCTGATTCAAATGATCAACTCATCAAAAGGCTTTGATGATTTGAATCAGGTGGGTAGTGCTAGGGCAAAAACTAAAAGATGCACCCCTTTGGGTCCCCAGGCCCAGGATTGAGAACCACTGGTCTAATATGTTAATTATTTAGGAGTCCTTTATAAGCTATCTGGCAAAAGGGGCGTTCCCTCCTTTTTGCATAATGTCTGTGCCAGACTTGGTTACTGACATGAAAAACTATTCTCATCTAGGCTAAAGGCTAAAGGCTAAAATCACATTTCATCTTCTCACAAATAGTTCAATATTTAATCATATAAATTCCACAACATTTAGATGTAAATCTAATAACTGGGATATATACATTTGTAGAGTTACCGTTATTTGGTTACACCGTCCTTAATGACTTATTTGTCATGATAATTGTTTAGAGCCCCACCAACCATTTCCCACATTATTTACATTATAAATATTGTTTCAATGTCCAAACTTTTGATGTTAAAGTTTTGGCCAAGTGTCTCTCTGTTGTAACACTCAGACATTCCATTTTCAATACTGCAGAGCCCAATGGCAGGTATTTATGATCCGGTTGTTAAGTCATAAAACCGGGCCAACTTCCTCCCTCTCCCCATCTGCAGGAGGAGCTGACCCACTATAACCTGATCCTTCGAATCCTCACAAGAGAGTCATGACAGTCCCCCTCTGGTGGATTCAACTTGGAAGGATCCTGCAAGTTGCAACCCACCATAAGAATGACCATCGGATGTCCTGGTTTGTGGATCAGCATAGCAGTGGCAAGTCGGTTAGGACATCTACTTTGTGAATGACACAAGTCATTTTTCCAACATTTGTTTACAGACAGATTATTTCACTTATAATTCACTGTATCACAATTCCAGTGGGTCAGAAGTTTACATACATGAAGTTGACTGTGCCTTTAAACAGCTTGGAAAATTCCAGGAAATTATGTCATGGCTTTAGAAGCTTCTGATAGGCTAATTGACATAATTTGAGTCAATTGGAGGTGTAACTGTGGATGTATTTCAAGGCCTACCTTCAAACTCAGTGCCTCTTTGCTTGACATCATGGGAAAATCTAAATAAATCAGCCAAGACCTCAGGAAAAATAATTGTCTGGTCCATCCTTGGGAGCAATTTCCAAACGCCCAAAGGTACCACATTCATCTGTACAAACAATAGTACGCAAGTATAAACACCATGGGACCACGCAGACCACGCATACCGCTCAGGAAGGAGACGCGTTCTGTCTCCTAGAGATGAATGTACTTTGGTGCGAAAAGTGCAACTTAATCCCAGAACAACAGCCTTGTGAAGATGCTGGAGGAAACAGGTACAAAAGTATCTATATCCACAGTAAAACGAGTCCTATATCAACATAACCTGAAAGGCCTCTCAGCAAGGAAGAAGCCACTGCTCCAAAACCGTCATAAAAAAGTCAGACTACGGTTTGCAACTGCACATGGAGACAAAGATCGTACTTTTTGGAGAAATGTCCTCTGGTCTGATGAAACAAAAATAGAACTGTTTGACCATAATGACCATTGTTATGTTTGGAGAAAAAGGGGGGATGCTTGCAAGCCGAAGAACACCATCCAAACCGTGAAGCACGGGGTGGCAGCATCATGCTGTGGGGGTGCTTTGCTGCAGGAGGGACTGGTGCCCTTCACAAAATAGATGGCATCATGAGGGAGGAAAATTATGTGGATATATTGAAGCAACATCTCAAGACATCAGTCAGGAAGTTGAAGCTTGGTCGCAAATGGGTCTTCCAAATGGATAATGACCCCAAGCATACATCCAAAATTGTGGCAAAATGGCTTAAGGACAACAAAGTCAAGGTATTGGAGTGGCCATCAAAGCCCTGACCTCAATCCCATATAAAATTTGTGGGCAGAACTGAAAAAGCGTGTGTGAGCTAAGAGGTCTACTAACCTGACTCAGTTGCACCAGGTCTGTCAGGAGGAATGGGCCAAAATTCACCCAACTTATTGTGGGAAGCTTGTGGAAGGCTACCTGAAACGTTTGACCCAAGTTAAACAATTTAAAGGCAATGCTACCAAATGCTAATTGAAAGTATGTAAACTTCTGGGAATGGGATGAATGAAATAAAAGCTAAAATAAATAATTTTCTCTACTATTATTCTGACATTTCACATTCTTAAAATAAAGCGGTGATCCTAACTGACCTAAGACAGGGAATGTTTATAAGGATTAAATGTCAGGAATTGTAAAAAAAACTGAGTTTAAATGTATTTGGATAAGGTGTATGTAAACTTCTGACTTCAACTGTAAATTATCCTGTACAAGATTTTGTACCGAATATATTACGTTGTTACAGGTGTCAAGCTTATGCGCATGTGGCAGCAGTGTGTAGGATGGAGGTTCCTAGGTGTGAGAAGTGTGCAGAAGGGCATTTATTGGATGCCAACCTCCGTTAAACCTCATCGAAGAAGAATTCTAGCGTGTACACGCTCATTCACGCTCTTTACAAACCGCTTATCGTTTGACATGGGCTGCGTTTCAAACTCATAAAAGACACACCCTCGTCCACTTAACCTCGCTTATGCCCTTGGCGGAATCCCTGTCACCATCTTGGACGTCGGTTCAAACGATTAGCCAAACAAGGGAAGTTCGCAACGCAAGCCCCTCAGCCCTCGTTCTTGATTGAGTTTGCAAGTGTACAATTATGTTCCCTTCGGGGCCTGAAACGCCCCATAATTCCATTTGCGATGATTGTACATCCACTAAGAAAAGTCAGCCAAAACTTAAAACCTCAACATCAATATGGAGAAGTTAAGTGTAAGTAAAAACGAATGTAAAAAGGTTCAAAATTGTGCTGCTAATGCACATGATGGTACAAACACATCTCATAAAAGTAATGTTTTTGTTTGGTTAGCTTTTGGAAATTGTAGAAATAAAACATTTTCCTTTTTCAGAAGTTCCAGCTAGGCAGGCTAAAGTTAGTTAGTTAATTAATTTGCTAGCTATCATACAGTAGGTGTATATTAATAATTATATAGTTAATATAAGTAGACATGCAATCATAATTGACTGTAGTGCATATAAAGCAACCACAAGCTACCAGTGGCTGAAAACACAATCATCCCGGGATGAATGAGTGACGAATTTCCAGGCAAGGGCGGTCCATTTAAAAATAATTCCTTCCTCCCTTGCCCTGCAAGTGTATACATATTCGTCCGAAGTCATGATACGTCATCAGAAGTGTCCGCTTAATTTGAGGGCTGAGGGGATAGGGTGTGTATTTTAAGTGTTTGGAATGCAGCCATGGACTTAATGGTCGTTTCTCGCCGAATTGTTAATGTGCAGGCCGTCAAATCAAGGGCACTCCTTCGATTTAAAGTTAGGTTTGACGAAAATCTAAAAGTGTCAGTTTGTCACTTTCACGAGGTTGGAGTAATATCATGTTCAACTACATAAGACATTGGCTCGAATGTAGGTTGTGCCTTTAGATTTCAAGAAAATGAACAACTATGTAATCTTTTTTCACTTCTCATATTGACTTCTCAAACCCCGGCATGGTCTGTTTCGCAAGCGTTCCCGGAAGTATCGCGATGTTGCGCCTCTGGGTATATAAACTCTGTGGTTCAGCCATAATTATGACTTCGTGGCTGTGGTAACTAGTGACTACCGCTCCAAGTGTGTCCCTTATCCGCATGTGGGAGGAGCTGTTTGGGGTGTTGTGGATCTATCTATAAAGGAGGAAAAAATTCTGTGGGAGTGATAGTCAGCGCTTCTGTTTCTTATTGACATATTACAGTTCAAATTGATACGAATTGAAATAGCTAACTATAGCCATGCCTGGAATAGATAAATTACCAATAGAGGAGACATTCGAGGACAGTCCGCAGGTAATATATTTCACGCTATGCTCTGTAGCCTGCTAGCTTTATCTCTCTCGTCTTTGTGCCGTGCAAAAGCGCAGCAAAAGCTAGCCCTGCTAACTCGCTCGAGCAAGCATCAAGAGTTGTCAAATGGCTCAAAAAGTAATAACTGGGCACGTCATATTTGCCAGCTGTTAATGGTATTAACTATTTATGCAACATTATTAATATTGGCCTTTGCACCACCTGCTAAAAGTATGCACGCTAAGGGTTTTCTAGTGAAACACATCACACACCCTTGTGTTGAGGAACACATAAATGAGCTACTGCCAGGTTACGTGACCATCCTTACTCTAGCTGGCTGGCTACTGTTAGTCTCTGGCAGCTTGCACCACTTTCTCCTGTCTAGGGACGAGGTTGCCTAATAACAAAGCACAGAATGTTTAATGAAATTACGTTTGAACATACTCTACCAGTTGTCTGTGTGGTTGGTCCTTCAGCTGGTCGTCATTTTATTTTTTAAATATCCACAAGAAACCATTATTCCCCCGACTTTTTGGAGCGCATGTACTGAGGTTGAAATTTATATCACCTGGCACATGCGCAAACATTCCTTACCCCAGGATACTACAACTGGTGACTATCCGGGAGAATAAAGAAAAGGAGCACTGTTGCTGCGTAAATCTTATAGATTTATTGACGGGACAAGTAAACAATCAGATTTATGCAGCAACAGAGTGCTCCTTTTTGTATTATCCTGGATAGTCACCAGTTGAAGTATCCTGGGGTAAGAAATGTTTTGGGGATTTTCAAGTCCCTCAGTCTAGTACCTGATTTCCCCTTTTTAATTTAAGCTGGGCTGAAGCGAGTTTGGGTATACCTTCGTTCCATTGATATACAGTACCAGTCAAAAGTTTGGACACACCTACTTATTCAAGGGTTTTTCTTTATTTTTACTATTTTCTACATTGTAAAAATACTAGTGAAGACAAAACTATGAAATTCCTTTATTTTTACTATTTTCTACATTGTAGAATAATAGTGAAAACGTCAAAACTATGAAATAACACATATGGAATCATGTAGTAACCAAAAAAGTGTTAAACAAATAAAACATATATTTGAGATCCTTCAAAGTAGCCACCCTTTGCCTCTATGAGAACTTTGCAAACTCTTGGCATTCTCTCAACCAGGTTCATGGGGTAGTCACCTGGAATGCATTTCAATTAACAGGTGTGCCTTGTTAATTTGTGGAATTTCTTTCCTTCTTAATGCGTTTGAGCCAATCAGTTGTGTTGTGACAAGGTAGGGGTGGTATACAGAAGATAGCCCTATTTGGTAAAATACCAAGTCCATATTATGGCAAGAACAGCTCAAAAAAGCAAAGAGAAATGGCATTCCATCATTACTTTAAGATCAGTCATTCTGGAAAATTTCAAGAACTTTGAAAGTTTCTACTAGTGCAGTCCCAAAGACCATCAAGCGCTATGATGAAACTGTCTCTCATGAGGACTGCCACAGGAAAGGAAGACCCAGAGTTACCTCTGATGCAGAGGATAAGTTCATTAGAGTTACCAGCCTCAGAAATTGCAGCCCAAATAAATTCTTCACAGAGTTAAAGTAACAGACACATCTCAACATCAACTTTTCAGAGGAGACTGAATCAGGCCTTCATGGTTGAATTGCTGCAAAGAAACCACTACCAAAGGACACCAATAATAAGAAGAGACTTGCTTGGGCCAAGAAACACAAGCAATAGACATTAGACCGGTGGAAATCTGTCCTTTGGTCTGATGAGTCCAAATTTTAGCTTTTTGTGAGACGCAGATCAGGTGAATGGATGATCTCTGCATGTGTGGTTCCCACCGTGAAGCATGGAGGAGGTGTGATGTTGTGGAGGTGCTTTGCTGGTGACACTGTCAGTGATATATTTAGAATTCAAGGCACACTTAACTAGCATGGCTACCACAGCATTCTGCAGGGATACGCCATCCCATCTGGTTTGCGCTTAGTGGGACTAACATTTGTTTTTCAACAGGACAATGACCCAACACACCTCCAGGCTTTGACCAAGAAGGAGAGTGATGGAGTGCTGCATCAGATGACCTGGCCTCCACAATCACCGAACCTCAACCCAATTGAGATGGTTTGAGATGAGAATCTAAAATATATTTAGATTTGTTTGACCCTTTTTAGTTACTACATGATTTCACATGTGTTATTTCATAGTTTTGATGTCTTCACTATTATTGTTTTTTGTAAAAAATTGTAAAAATAAAGAAAAATGAGTAGGTGTGTCCAAACTTTTGACTGGTACTGTATGTTCATGTCACCAGTCAACTCCATTACACTCAAGTTACTTTAACTTCAACCAGTGAATTCTAGCGATGGCTAGCTATGCTAGTTATTCTACCAGTCTGTCTTAGTGAGTGTTAGCATGCTAATAGCACACCCTGCACATGAAAATGTTATTTTTTAAGGGGTATGCAGTAGGTTGATAACTATGTCACCAACGTATGTTGTATCAGACATTTCAAACAACATCCCCAGCTAATGCAATAACAGTCATTGTATTTAATTTAAGTGAATGAACAAGATTTATCAAGGCAACCTTCGGCCTAATTTGACTGGGTGCCAACGGCAGATTTAGTCGTTTTTTTTCATCTGTAACCCCAGTATGATCCATGTGAGCGCAGCGAAAGTTCACTCCGTGAGGAAGCGCTGTAGTTGGTCGTCTAATACATATAAATTCAGGTTGTAACACAACAAAAGTCAAGGGCTGTGAATACTTTCTGAAGGCATTGTCATTTTTAATAATTGTACAGTACCAGTCAAAAGTTTGGACAAACCTACCCATTCAACGGTTCTTCTTTATTTTTACTATTTTCTACATTGTAGAATAATAGTGAAGACGTCAAAACTATGAAATAACCCATATGGAATCATGTAGTAACCAAAAAAGTGTTAAACAAATCAACATATATTTTTGATTTGAGTTTCTTTAAAGTAGCCACCCTTTGCCTTGATGACAGCATTGCACACGCTTGGGATTCTCTCAAATAGCTTCACCTGGAAAGTTTCCACATATGCTGAGCACTTGTTGGCTGTTTTTCTTCACTCTGCAGTCCAACTCATCCCAAACCATCTCAATTGGGTTGAGGTCGGGTGATTGTGGAGGCTAGGTCATCTGATGCAGTACTTCATCAAATCAAATTTTATTAGTCACATGCGTCGAATACAACCGATGTAGACCTTAGAGTGAAATGCTTACTTACGAGCCCCTAACCAACAATGCAGTTTAAAAAAAATAAGAATAAAAAATGAAAGCAACAAGTAATTAAAGAGCAGCAGTAAAAGAACAATAGCGAGACCATATACAGGGGGGTACCGGTACAGAGTCAATGTGCGGGGGCACCGGTTAGTTGAGGTAATACAGTTTAAGTCGGAAGTTTACATACTTAGGCTGTAGTCATTAAAACTAGTTTTTCAACCACTCCACAAATTTCTTCTTTACAAACTATAGTTTTGGCAAGTCGGTTAGGACATCTACTTTGTGCATGACACAAGTAATTTTTCCAACAATTGTTGACAGACAGATTATTTCACTTATAATTCACTCTATCACAATTCCAGTGGGTCAGAAGTTTACATACACTAAGTTGACTGTGCCTTTAAACAGCTTGAAAAATTGGCTTTAGAAGCTTCTGATAGGCTAATTGACATCATTTGAGTCAATTGGAGGTGTACCTGTGGATGTATTAAGGCCTACCTTCAAACTTGACATCATGGGAAAATCAAAAGAAATCAGCCGAGAACTCAAAAATAAAATTGTAGACCTCCACAAGTCTGGTTCACCCTTGGGAGCAATTTCCAAATGCCTGAAGGTACCACGTTCATCTGTACAAACAATAGTACGCAGGTATAAACACCATGGGACCACGCAGCCGTCATACCACTCAGGAAGGAAACGCGTTCTGTCTCCTAGAGATGAACGTATTTTGGTGCGAAAAGTGCAAATCAATCCCAGAACAACAGCAAAGGACCTTGTGAAGATGCTGGAGGATACGGGTACAACAGTATCTATATCCACAGTAAAACAAGCCCTATATCGACATAACCTGAAAGGCCGCTCAGCAAGGAAGAAGCCACTGCTCCAAAACCGCCATAAAAAAGCCAGACTATGGTTTGCAACTGCACATGGAGACAAAGATCGTACTTTTTGGAGAAATGTCGTCTGGTCTGATGAAATAAAAATATAACTGTTTGGCCATAATGACCATCGTTATGTTTGGAGGAGAAATGGGGAGGCTTGCAAGCCGACAAACACCATCCCAACTGTGAAGCACGGGGGTGGCAGCATCATGTTGTGGGGGTGCTTTGCTGCAGGAGGGACTGGTGCACTTCACAAAATAGATGACATCATGAGGGAAGAAAATGATGTGGATATATTGAAGCAACATCTCAAGACATCAGTCATGAAGTTGTAGCTTGGTCGCAAATGGGTCTTCCAAATGGACAATGACCCCAAGCATACGTCCAAAAGGGCTTAAGAACAACAAAGTCAGGGTATTGGAGTGGCCATCACAAAGCCCTGACCTCAATCCTATGGAAAATTTATGGGCAGAACTGAAAAAGCTTGTGCGATCAAGGAGGCCTACAAATCTGACTCAGTTGCACCAGCTCTGTCAGGAGGAATGGGCCAAAATTCACCCAACTTATTGTGGGAAGCTTGTGGAAGGCTACCCGAAACGTTTGACACAATTTTAAACAATTTAAAGGCAATGCTATCAAATACTAATTGAGTGTATGTAATTTTCTGACCCACTGGGATTGTGATGAAAGAAATAAAAGCTGAAATAAATCATTCTCTCTACAATTATTCTGACTTTTCACATTCTTAAAATAAAGTGGTGATCCTAACTGCCAGGGAATTTTTACTACGATTAAATGTCAGGAATTGTGAAACTGAGTTTAAATGTATTTGGCTAAGGTGTATGTAAACTTCCGACTTCAACTGTATATACATGTAGGTAGAGGTATTAAAGTGACTTCGCATAGATGATAACAACAGAGAGTAGCAGCGGCGTAAAAGGGCGAAGGGGGGGCAATGCAAATAGTCTGGGTAGCCATTTCATTAGATTTTCAGGAGTCTTATGGCTTGGAAGTTAAAAAAACTGTTTAGAAGCCTCTTGGACCTAGACTTGGCGCTCCGGTACCGCTTGCCATGCGGTAGCAGAGAGAACAGTCTATGACTAGGGTGGCTGGAGTCTGACAATTTTTAGGGCCTTCCTACAATTTTTTAGGGCCTTCCTCTATACCTCCTGGTATAGAGGTCGTGGATGGCAGGAAGCTTTGTGCCAGTGATGTACTGGGCTGTACGCACTACCCTCTGTAGTGCCTTGCGGTTGGAGGCCAAGTGGTTGCCATACCAGACAGTGATGCAACAAGTCAGGATGCTCTCGATGGTGCAGCTGTAGAACCTTTTGAGGATCTGAGGACCCATGCGAAAACTTTTCAGTCTCCTGAGGGGGAATAGGTTTTGTCGTGCCCTATTCATCACTCTCCTTCTTGGTCAAATAGCCCATACACAGCCTGGAGGTGTGTTGTAGAGGTCGACCGATTATGATTTTTCAACGCCGATACCGATACCAATTATTGGAGGACCAAAAAAAGCCGATACCGATTAAATCGGCCTATTTTTGAAAATGTATTTGTAATAATGACAATTACAACAATACTGAATGAACAATTATTTTAACTTAATATAATACATCAATAAAATCAATTTAGCCTCAAATAAATAATGAAACATGTTCAATTTGGTTGAAATAATGCAAAAACAAAGTGTTGGAGAAGAAAGTAAAAGAGCAATATGTGCCATGTAAGAAAGCTAACGTTTAAGTTCCTTGCTCAGAACATGAGAACATATGAAAGCTGGTGGTTCCTTTTAACATGAGTCTTCAATATTCCTAGGTAAGAAGTGTTAGGTTGTAGTTATTATAGAAATTATAGGACTATTTCTCTCTATACCATTTGGAATTCATATACCTTTGACTATTGGATGTTCTTTTCGGCACTTTAGTATTGCCAGTGTAACAGTATAGCTTCCATCCCTTTCCTCGCTGCTACCTGGGCTCGAACCAGAAACACATCGACAACAGCCACCCTCGAAGCAGCGTTACCCATGCAGAGCAAGGGGAACAACAACTCCAAGTCTCAGAGCGAGTGATTATTAGCGCGCACCCCGCTAACTAGCTAGCCATTTCACATTGGTTACACCAGCCTAATCTCGGGAGTTGATAGGCTTGAAGTCATAAACAGCGCAATGCTTGAAGCATTGTGAAGAGCTGCTGGCAAAACGCACGAAAGTGCTGTTTGAATGAAAGCTTACGAGCCTGCTGGTGCCTACCACTGCTCAGTCAGACTGCTCTATCAAATCATAGACTTAATTATAACATAATAACACAGAAATACGAGCCGTAGATCATTAATATGGTTGATTCCGGAAACTATCATCTCGAAAACAAAATGTTTATTCTTTCAGTGAAATACGGAACCGTTCTGTATTTTATCTAACGGGTGGCATCCATAAGTCTAAATATTCCTGTTACATTGCACAACCTTCAATGTTATGTCATAATCACGTAAAATTCAGGCAAATTAGTTCGTAATGAGCCAGGCGGCCCAAACTGTTGCATATACCCTGACTCTGCGTGCAATGAACGCAGGAGAAGTGTTAATATTGCCTACTAACCTGGATTTCTTTTAGCTAAATATGCAGGTTTAAAAAATATATACTTCTGTGTATTGATATTAAGAAAGGCATTGATGTTTATGGTTAGGTACACGTTGGAGCAACGACAGTCCTTTTTCGCGAATGCGCACTGCATCGATTATATGGAACGCAGGACACGCTAGATAAACTAGTAATATCATCAACCATGTGTAGTTATAACTAGTGATTATGATTGATTGATTGTTTTTTATAAGAAAAGTTTAATGCTAGCGAGCAACTTACCTTGGCTTCTTACTGCATTTGTGTAACAGGCGGGCTCCTCGTGAGGCAGGTGGTTAGAGCGTTGGACTAGGTAACCGTAAGGTTGCAAGATTGAATACCGGAGCTGACAAGGTAAAAATCTGTTGTTCTGCCCCTGAACAAGGCAGTTAACCCACCGTTCCTAGCCGTCATTGAAAATAAGAATGTGTTCTTAACTGACTTGCCTAGTTAAATAAAGGTGTAATTTTTTCCCCCTTCAGATTTCCGATTGTTATGAAAACTTGAAATCTGCCCTAATTAATCGGCCATTCCGATTAATCGGTCGACCTCTAGTGTGCTGGGTCATTGTCTTGTTGAAAAACAAATGATAGTCCCACTAAGCGCAAACCAGCATGGCTACCACAGCATTCTGCAGCAATTAAACCATCCCATCTGTCAAACAAATTACATTTTGCAACAGAATCGGCAGAATGAATACACCCCTGATCACACGCGCACACAGTTCACTTTCATAGCAGTCACATAAAGCGTCACTTTTCTTGTATAATACCTTCTTGCATCTACACGCTCTCCTCTATTCTTTTCCCTTCACTTGTGGACTTCACTACATAACACAACAGCTGTCTGTGACCAAGTGCAAAAACCTCTCCAAGCCAAACCTTCATACCATAATCGCTAACCAGCCTACATCGTTGTTACCATATTAACTTTATAGTCAGCAAACTAGAACTAACGCATTAGTAAACCCACAATCTAATCCATGTGTATAATCACGCAGTACAGTGTACAGCAAGCAGTTTAACAGTTACACTGGTGGTCCCCGGTGGCAATGAATTAATAAAATAAAACCGAAAGCTTACCTTGACTTGGAAGGGTTGCGCTGTTGGATAGCCTTAGCCAGCTAGCTAACATAAATAGCATTCCTCTCTGTTTGAGACAGTTTGAATAGGCTAAATTAGCTGCATTAGCGAAGTAAGTGAAAGGTAAACTAAGAAGAAGAAAAAATACAATGAAATATCTCTCTCTCTCTCTCTCTCTCTCTCTGCTGCTTCTCAATTTTTTAAAGAAATTAATTTGTTCAAAACTGTTCAACTGTTGTCTTCCTCTGTCTTTGAGTCAACTTCTCACCACATTTTATGCACTGCAGTGCTAGCTAGCTGTAGCTTATGCTTTCAGTACTACATTCATTCACTGATCCTTAGACTGGATGGGCGAGATGTTAGTTCATACTGCAAGAGATCTGAGAGGTTGGAACACGTAGTCATATTTACTCTATAAGTCCATGGAAGAAGGTGTGAACCATGAGCCTCCTAGGTTTTGTATTGAAGTCGATGTACCCAGAGGAGGGTGCTGTTGAGGCTACTGTAGCACTTCATTGCGAAACAGTGTTTTTAATCAGTTATGTAGTATTTAGTATAATTTAATTGAAAAAGGAAAACATTTTTAATGTTCATTATTTCAATTTTTATGAAATTCACTGAGTGGGATGGTCCTCCCATTCCTCTGAGGAGCCTCCACCGGTGGCGTGTCTACAATAGTCAGAGGGGTTGGCTAAAGCTACAGATCTGGGACCAGATTAGCCTTGCACAAGGGTGACATAAGTGTGCCATCTAAGCTACCTACTTCAGGTAAGCCTAACCTGAACGTTTCCTGAGTTGAGTGCTTCCTTCATCCAGTGTGTTTCTCTGTTGCCAGACGCGCTCCCTGCTCGGTGTGTTTGAGGAGGATGCAGCTGCTATATCTAAATACTCCCAGCAGCTCTTCCAGGCCATGCACAGAATCTACGATGCACAGGTGAGCAATGACCTCTGGGATACGCTCATGTCAGTTAGTGTCCAGGCTTTTAAAAACAAGCAAAAATGCAAGCATGCACACACTCATACTCTCACTCACACCTTTTCTTTATATTGCTCCTACAGTTAATTAGATGAAACAGACATGACTCTTTTTTTTCAGAATGAGTTGAGCGCTGCCACCCATCTCACCTCCAAGCTTCTGAAGGAGTATGAGAAACAGGTAGCACTATGTTCTCATTGTCAACATGCTGGAATGATCTACAGTATGTATGTATTTATTTTTCATGCGTCTTCCAAGAAACCCTTACGGTTTGAACAGTAGTTGAATGCGCTGACTATGTCCCTCCAGATAAGAGCGTCTGATAAATGACTGAAACGGGAATGTAAAATGGATTAGGGCTGACTGGGCTGTCTTTGCAGCGTTTCCCTCTTTGCTGCGACGATGAGGTCATGAGCTCCACTCTGCAGCAGTTTGCCAAAGTCATAGACGAGGTGAGAACACACGCAGCGGGTCCGCTGCTCTGCCCTCATCAACTCATCCTCCTCGCTGTGGCACGCCGCTGCTCAAATAGGATTACACTGTCTTAACCTTTTTTTAAATCTCTACCTTTCATAATTACACGACACTATACACACTCTCCCACTGCACTTTTACCTCTCCCTACTCTTCAATTCCTCCCTTCTCTTCATCTTAACCTCTTTCTTCTCTCCTTTCCTTTTCTTCCTTCTCTCGTTCTCTCTGTGTCTTAACCTTCATTAATTACACTGCACTGTAAACACTCCCACTAACTTCTCCCTTCCTTTCTCTTTCTTTCTTCTATTGCTTCCTCCTTTCCGTCCGTCTTAACCTCTACGTTTCTTCTCTCCTTTCCTCCTCTCCGTCTTAACCTCTCCCATCATTCACTCCACATAGGCTACTCCCTCACTCTTCACTTCAAGCCATCCCTTCCTTCACTTTGTTTTTCCATCTCCCTTCCATCTTTCATCTTTCTCTCTCTTCCATCTCTCTAACCTCCCCCACCTCTCCTCTCCACCTGTCTGATGAGAAACACGAGACAACTTTCCCTGAGGAGATTCAGTAATGTACCTAACCTATCTTCTCTCCCACAGCTGAGTTCCTGTCATGCAGTGCTGTCCACTCAGCTGGCTGACGCCATGATGTTTCCCATCACTCAGTTTAAGGAGAGGGACTTAAAAGGTAAGACTCTGAAAGAGTTCCATTCTCATTTTGTGTTGTTTATATAGAGATAGTGTACATTTCTGAGAGATGGAGACAGATTACAGGGATGAATGGTGAAGAGGTGGGACTGGGGATCGAACCCTGGTCCCAAAGGGCATGTCGTTCGAAGGTGGCTGCGCTTGGTAGTGGCCGTGTGAGCAGTTTGAAATGGACGTTAACCTTCTCTCTCTCCCCTACAGAGATCCTGACCCTGAAGGAAGTGTTCCAGATAGCCAGCGATGGTGAGCGAGAACTATTCAGTAAAACATGAAAACAAATGTTGTGATGTTGGCATGATGTCTTGTCACAAGCCCATGTTGTAAATGTAATAACCACTCTTCGCATTTTCCGTCGACAGATCACGACATGGCCATCAACAGATACAGCCGTCTCTCTAAACGGAGGGACAATGAGAAGGTGAGGTTTCTGAATATAACGTGACGTTGTTGTTGTAACAATAACTTCCTCACCAAATAAAACCTGACATTTGTGTGTGCGCATCTTTGTGTATGTCTGTGTGCGTTTGTTGTGTGTGTGTGTGTGTATGTGTGTGTGTGTGTGTGTGTGTCTTCTCTCCAGGTGAAGGGTGAGGTGATGGAGGATGTGTACACCTCCAGGAAGAAGCAGCACCAGACCATGATGCACTACTTCACAGCCCTCAACACGCTACAGTACAAGAAGAAGATGTCCCTGCTGGAGCCACTGCTGGGATACATGCAAGCACAGGTACATCAGCCTTACTTTCTCTCTCTCCTCTCTCTCTCTCTCGCTCTCTATTTCTTTCTCTCTCTCTCTCTCGCTCGCTCTCTATTTCTTTCTCTCTCTCTCACTCGCTCTATATTTCTTTCTCTCTCTCTCGCTCGCTCTCTATTTCTTTCTCTCTCTCGCTCGCTTGCTCTCTGTATTTCTTTCTCTCTCGCTCGCTTGCTCTCTGTATTTCTCTCTCTCTCTGCTCGAGCATATATTCTGATCAGCATGTCTGTCTCTCTGTATATCCCAGATCAGCTTCTTCAAGCTGGGATCAGAGAACCTCACCCAGCAGTGGGAGGACTTCCTCACCGACATAGGAACCAGTGTTCAGAAGTAAGCTTCATCTCCTAGCCCCCAACCCCTTGGGATTTGTAGAGATCTGAAAAGATTGGATAGCCTTCAGCAATGGTGGTAGCTCCATCCTGCCCTCTATTAGGCCAAGTGGAATTGTCATATTGCTTACAATGTTTTTAAGGCCGGGCGTATAATGTGTGTGGTTGTGTCCAGTGTCCGCAGGGAGATGGCCGGGGAGGTAGATGTGATGCAACAGACCATCCAGGATATGGAGCAGGCCAATGACCTCCTCTACATGCCCGACCCAGACCCCAGCCTGGTTCCTGTCAACCGCAACCTCACACGCAAGGCCGGCTACCTCAACACTCGCAAGTAAGAAATGACTGCCTAGCCAAACAAACTGACCTTCCTCAGTGCTGCAACACTGTAGTTCCAGACCAACATATATTTGAAATAAACCTGCGTTAGGAAATCAAATAAAAAGTCTGCTCGTTTCTATTTGAAGCAACAGTAGGGCAGCTCCTGCTTGTTTTTAAACTGATGGTTTTATTCATTTCTAGTGAAAGTGAACACGGTCCAAAATGCCTGAATCGTAACGACAATATGTTTCTACCATGTTTTTACTCCTGACTGTGTTCCTTAAGTAAAACGGGCTTAGTGTCTTCATCCTGGGAGCGGCAGTACTTCTTCACCCAGGGAGGGAACCTGATGAGCCAGGCGCGGGGGGACGTGGCGGGGGGTCTTGTCATGGATATAGACAACTGCTCCGTCATGGCCGTGGACTGTGAGGACCGACGCTTCTGCTTCCAGATCACATCCTTCGACGGCAAGAAGTAATTGACTGCATATTAAAGCTTTTTTTTTTTTACTAGTGATAACCGCTTTATGACGTTTCGTTGTTACCTGAAGCTTTCTAACTTGGTCACACACAAAAAAATGTGAATTTCCACAGAAGTTGCTGATGCGCTCGGTCTTTGTTTCAGAGTGGCCATCTTGCAGGCAGAGAGCAGGAAGGATTGTGAAGAGGTGAGACAGTAGTTTTAATGAAAGTGTACTGTGGATGTGTTTATGTATTGTATACATGTATAATGTAGCTGTGGTATCTCTTAATAACACTATCCTGTGCTCCTCTTTCCTCCCTCAGTGGATTGCAACGATTAACAACATCTCAAAGAGGATATATCTCAGTGAGAACCCAGAGGTGAGTATCTTGCTATGCTCTGGAAAAGCCTGTGCTTGCATCATCTTTATATTTAGTTCATATTATCATAGATAGAGCAATGCTCCAACGTCCCTGTGTGTGTCCATGGTGTGACATTCACCTAGCCAGTGCTGGATGTCTGGGATGGGATGTGGTTAGTGTGAATCTCATCTCCCCTCTTTCTCTCTGTTGCCGAGCTATTGTCAAGCGCATTTCCTCTTTGCTGAAATGCCCTCTTTCTATTGGCAGGAAATCGCAGCCAGAGTGAACCAATCAGCTCTTGAGGCTGTGACACCGTCTCCCTCATTCCAGCAGAGGCATGAGAGTATGCGGCCGAGCACGTGGGTTTCTGAACCGTCTCTCCTCACACAATCATAGACTTCATTATTTGGTCCTGGAGTTTTTCCTGATCTGACTACGAAAATCTCTAGGCATGGTTATACACAGTACAGCCTATAACTAACCTAGCCTAGCTCACCCTGTAACTTGGAGACAAGTGTTTTTCCTGGTTTAGTCACATGGTCTGGAAAAACTCCTGACTCTACTGTAGTGAAAGGTTTCTTGAGTATACCTTTCTTCTTATGTTCCATGAGGCTAGCATCCCTCGCTTCCATCTCTCTAACCTCCATCTCTTTTCTCTTCCCTGGGTCTCGTCCATCCGTCTCTACATCTATCCGTCCCGTGTAGACAAGGGCGGCCACCGGCAGCGCGGGCCAGCAGTGTGAGCTCGGCAGGCTCTGAGACGGCCTCCCCGGCCCTCTCCGTCCTCTCCTTGGACGCCCTGGTGGCTCCAAACACGCCGATCCAGTTTGACATCATCTCTCCAGTCAGCGAGGAGGACGCAGGACAGGCGAAGGCTGTCGGACTGGGAAGGTCGGTACTAACCAGGGTTTCCTTAACATTGTATATGGGCAGCCCATGGAATGTGTTGAATGGAAAATAGTTCTGAGTCTACTGCACCGTGCCAGTCATGTTCTTAAGATGTGGGTGTGTTTCTTTGCTCCCCGGTTTTGAAAGAAGGACCAATCCTTTTGGTGAATCAGGAGGCACACCAGCTGAGGAGAGTGAAGGTAGGTGTGTGTGTGTGTGCGTGCGTGTGCGTGTGTGTTTCTCAGGTGGTCAGGTTAAAGGCTGATGAATTTCCGTGAAAAATAAAATTGTCAATATGTGTCTATCCAGGCTCTATCCTGCACCAGCTGTTCATTGCGCATTTCCTGGGCTGTATGGAGGTGAAAAATGCGGACAGCTCTGACGTCATCTATGAGACCATGAGACAGATCCTAGCAGCCAGAGCCATACACAACATCTTCAGGATGACGGAGTCTCACCTGCTGGTCACCTGCGAATGCCTCAAGTGAGACACAAGCTCTTTGCCCTTATTATACAGGCATGGAAATTCATTCAATTCATAGACTTATCCTGTGTGTTGTTTTGTTTTCAGGCTAATCGATCCTCAGACACAAATCACACGGCTGAGGGTAGGCATGTGACTGATTTGATTGTACAGTTGAAGTCGGAAGTTTACATACACTTAGGTTGGAGTCATTAAAACTTGATTTTCAACCACTCCACTAATTTCTTGTTAACAAACTATAGTTTTGGCAAGTCGGTTAGGACATCTACTTTGTGCATGACACAAGTCATTTTTCCAACAATTGTTTAAAGACCGATTATTTCACTTATAATTCACTGTATCACAGTTCCTATGGGTCAGAAGTTTACATACACTAAGTTGACTGTGCCTTTAAACAGCTTGGAAAATTCTAACTCAGTGCCTCTTTGCTTGACACCATGGGAAAATCAAAATAAATCAGTCAAGACCTCAGAAATAAAAGTGTAGACCTCCACAAGTCTGGTTCATCCTTGGGAGAAATTTCCAAACACCTGAAGGTACCACGTTCATCTGTACAGACAATAGTATGCAAGTATAAACACCATGGGACTACGCAGGCCTCATACCGCTCAGGAAGGAGACGCTTTCTGTCTCCTAGAGATGAACGTACTTTGGTGCGAAAAGTGAAAATCAATCCCAGAACAACAGCAAAGGACCTTGTGAAGATGCAGGAGGAAACAGGCACAAAAGTATCTATATCCACAGTAAAACGAGTCCTATATCGACATAACCTGAAAGGCCGCTCAGCAATGAAGAAGCCACTGCTCCAAAACCGCCATTAAAAAGCCAGACTACGGTTTGCAACTGCACATGGGGACAATGATCGTACTTTTTGGAGAAATGTCCTCTGGTCTGATGAAACAAAAATAGAACAGTTTGGCAATAATGTCCATCGTTATGTTTGGAGGAAAAGGGGGACGCTTGCAAGCCGAAGAACACCATCCCAACCGTGAAGCACGGGGGTGGCAGCATCATGTTGTGGGGGTGCTTTGCTGCAGGGGGGACTGGTGCACTTCACAAAATAGATGACATCATGAGGATTGAAAATTATGTGGATATATTGATGCAACATTTCAAGACATCAGTCCGGAAGTTGTAGCTTGGTCGCAAATGGGTCTTCCAAATGGACAATGACCCCAAGCATACTTCCAAAGTTATGGCTTAATGACAACAAAGTCAGGGTATTGGAGTGGCCATCACAAAGCCCTGACCTCAATCCTATAGAAAATTTGTGGGCAGAACTGAAAAAGTGTGTGCGAGCAAGGAGGCCTACAAAACTTACTCAGTTGCACCAGCTCTGTCAGGAGGAATGGGCCAAAATTCACCCAACTTATTGTGGGAAGCTTGTGGAAGGCTACCCGAAACGTTTGACCCAATTTAAACAATTTAAAGGCAATGCTACCAAATACTAATTGAGTGTATGTAAACTTCTGACCCACTGGGAATGCGATAAAAAAAATAAAAGCTGAAATAAATCACTCTCCACTATTATTCTGACATTTCACATTCTTAAAATAAAGTAGTGATCCTAACTGACCTAAGACAGGAAATTTTTACTAGGATTAAATGGCAGGAATTGTGAAACTGAGTTTAAAGTATTTGGCTAAGGTGTATGTAAACCTCCGACTTCAACTGTGTGTATTATCACTGTCAAGATACATGAGATTGTCTAGACATGGTGGTTCACGTGACTTCTTGATTTCCTTCTCTCTCCCTCCCCCAGTTCCCTATCTCCAGCGTGGTGTTGTGTGCTGCCCACCAGGAAAACAAGCGTCTGTTTGGATTTGTTCTGCAGACAGCAGAAGGCAGGGTGGACGGACGACCAATCATTGTCTGCTACATCTTTGAGTCCAACAATGATGGGGAAAAGGTAGATTCTGCTCTGCTGTGTAGTTTTTCTTATTCCATGATATTGTTAGAGGAATTTATTTTTATGTTCAATTAAAATACTCTGTCTGTTTCTAAGAACTTGTAAGATACTTATTTGCATGAAATGGACAGAGACCAGGCTCATAATTAATCAGTAGCGTTTATTTTCTAGAGCTCTAATCATAATACAATTTACATCAGGTAATATAATAAAAATGACGTCATAGGTTTTTAAAATGTCCTTCCTCCTCTCGGATACAATGGCAATATAGTTCACAAGCCTTCCCACATTGTCTGCCACCTGTTAAACAATCTACTACTAGCCCAAGGTCTCTCCCCTCCCTGGGTAGAGACAGAATGTCCTGTAAGGAACACAGCATTCCAGACGGTCTGACGATAGCTCCATTCGTTTCAGAAAGTCCTTGTTCTAATTCTTGACTAAAACTACACACATTATATTCAGTATTATGATTATAATAAGATTCATACATCCACACAGTAACATAGTAGTATTCTGTTTAGTTATAGTTCTAAGTTAAATGTATACATAATTTAGTAATTATTCATAAAAATCCCATAACAGATATGTAGGTAGAGCCAGTAGTTTAAGGCTGTAACTAGGGCATAGTTACAACACATGTTCACCACAATTCACGTGCAAATGTCTTTTTATGGTCAGGAACAAGTCCTGGCTAGGAATAAGCATATTGTGTCTGTGTAGTAATGGCACTATCAGTTAAAACAGCTTATAGGTTCCATGTTGTGGCAAAATGAAGACATTTGCATGTGTGTCTACTGTTACCCATGGTCATTTCTCGTTATCTCTTGAGTGTATGTTGTGTTGTTCTCCTTTCAGATCTGTGACAGTGTGGGGCTGGCCAAACAGATAGCTTTCCACTCGGAGATGGTAAGAAATGTGAGAACTAGAGCTCTCTGTTCTAGTGGAATTCATTTGTTAAGATGAACCTTCGTTGCTCATGTGGGACCTTTACTGTTTTCTTTTTTTTGTTGTTGCTGATTCAGGATCGCAAAGCCACGGAGAAGAAGAAGGAGCAGGACAAGGCCAAGGAGAAACAGCAGGAGGAGCTGAGTAAACAGAAACAGATAGAAAAGGTGTCCCAGAAAATCTATCAAAATCACAATATAGTATCCTATTCTCGTTGACTTATAAATCTACGCCTATCTTGACCGGTTTCTTGTCTGTAATCATAACTCTATTACATTCTGTGTTCAATGATGTTACAATAAACCGAATGATTTGATTAATTGATTGATTAATCAATCAATTTGAATGAACCCACAGGACCTAGAGGAACAGAGCCGTTTGATTGCCGCCTTCAGTCGCCCCACCCCCCTTGCCGCTGGCACTGACGGACAGTTCCTGGTGCTGAGCAACAGCCAGTCAGAGGACAGCGATGCAGGAGTGGAGGGGCGGGAGAAGGGTGAGTCAGAGGCCTAACAGAATGGAACCGAGAGATGTTACTGTTGCCTTTCACTGAATACTACTTTGGATGACCAAACCACTGGAAGTCAGTCATTTCCAATGGAGGGAGGCAGCTTGAAGAGGTGACTTGAGGAGACCTTGAGAAATGCAACTGTTGGGGACGATTTCACCAAGTTGAGCCAAAGTTAAACTTTTACACAAATCAACGATGCAACTGCTGGCTTTGATCCTCTGCTGGATAGGCTAACCCCCCCACCAATGTGCTTTTCAGAAGAAACGCCCACGAGAGACATAGCCTTGTCCCAGATCTGTTTGTGCTTTCGCCTACTCCATTGTCATTGTCGAACCAAACAATGGCATGACAATTCCATAAGGAGTTGGCAAGAGAGCAGAAACAGACTGGCACCCAGGCTACAAGGGACAGGCTTGACTATGTGTTACCACAAAGTAGTATCCCATGAAAACAGACAGTTAGAGGTGGACTCGGTTCCTCTCCAGAGCCCCACCTTGGCTCCTCAACCCTGGGCCTGCACAGATACAGCCTCTCTCTGGGTTCACCTCTGGCTCCTACTGTTGGTCAATGAAGGAACAGGATTCAGAGTGCAGAGAGACTTGATCAATAAAGGGCCCAAAAAAATACTTCATAACATTAAAAGAAAAATAGAAAAAAAAGACCCCACTAGCTAAGAAAAGAAGAGTAGAAAAAGAACCGTGTGACTGAACAATCAAAAGAATCCTTCCGGATCATTCTACACCTTGTGTAAATGATCATGTATTTTATACTCGCAATTATATAGAAGTATACTGGCAGAAAATATGGAAGAATAAAAAATAATGCTTTTCTGGTTTTGTTTATTTGGAAATTCAGGTGCACTTCTGACTGAATACTATGGCTTTCTAAAAGTTAGAGATTGTAGAGTGTATTAATATGGTTGGAAGACATTGCACATGTTAATACTGTAATAATAGATTTCTGTATTGTTTGTGTAAACAGTATACATATTGTCTAATTTAAGCAATAAGGTCTGAAGGGGTGGGGTATATGGCCAATATACCATGACTAAGGGCTGTTCTTATGCACGAAGCAACACCAAGTGCCTGGATACAGTTCCTTAGTCGTAGTATACGGCCAATACACCACAACCCCCCCCCCCCCCCCCCCCCCCCCCCAAGGTGCCTTATTGCTATTATAAACTATTTACCGACATAATTATAGCAGTAAAACGTGTTTTGTCAAACCCGCGGTATGCGGTCTGATATACCATGGCTGTCAGCCAATCAGAATTCATAGCTCGAAGCACCCAGTTTATAATGCACAGTGCTGTGAAAAAGTACTTGCCCCCTTTATGATTTTTTCTGTTTTTGCATATTTTTGATACTGAATGTTATCAGATCTTCAACCAAAACCTAATATTAGATAAAGGGAACCTGAGTTTACAAATAACAAAAAAAAGTCATACTTATTTTATTTATTTAGTTAACAAAGTTATGCAACACCCAATTCCCCATTTCCCCCTTACACTGGTTAATAACTGGTTGTGCCACCGTTTAGCTGCAATGACTGCAACCAAATACTTCCTGTAGTTGTTGATCAGTCTCTCACATCGCTGTGGAGGAATTTAGGCCCAATGTTAACTCAGCAACATTTGTGGGTTTTCATGCATGAACTGCTTGTTTCAAGTCCTGCCACGACATCTCAATTGGGATTAGGTCTGGACTTTGAGGTCATTCCAAAACGTCAAATGTATTGCTTTTTAGCCATGTTCATGTAGACTTGTTTTGGATCATTGTCTTGCTGCATGACCCAGCTGCGCTTCTGCTTCAACTGACAGACGGGTGGCCTGACGTTCTCCTGTAGAATCATGGTTCCTTCTATTAAGGCAAGTCGTCCAGGTCCTGAGGCAGCAAAGCATCCCCAAACCATCACACTACCACCACCATGCTTGATCGTTGGTATGAGGTTCTTACTGTTGAATGCAGTGTTTGGTTTTCGCCAGACATAATAGGACCCATCTCATCCAAAAGGTTGACTCAAGTTTGTCAAAAAGCACCTGGAAGCACCTGGATGATCATCAAGACTCTTTGAAGAATGATTTATGGACAGATGAGCCAAAAGAATGATTTTTTTGGATGGCATTGAACCCATTATGCCTGGTGAAAACCTAACACTGCATTATGCCGTAAGAACCTTTGTTCTTGGTGGAGGTGTGATGGTTTGGGGATGCTTTGCTGCCTCAGGACCTTGTCTACACTCAGCCTCTCGTCGTTAGCTAACAGGTTTGCATGTGCTTTGGATCCTATCATGAAGATAAATAATTGTCACATACATCCTTGTCAGTTCTTTTTTTCCCATAACATTATTACTACCATTTCAATTAACCATGTTTTGTTTCAAGATGAGGATGTTGATCTTGTACCCCTAACACCAATAGTGGTATGCTCATAAATTAATAAATGTATTGCTATACCTTCTTCCTGAGGTGTCAATGTATTCATCTGCTAGGTTGAAGCAAGAACAATACTGCATTACAAAGTGCTAAATTAGGGCCGTGGCTATAAGGTGTTTTTTTGTGTATATTTTTTTTTTTTACACGTTATGTACATTAATCTGTAATGTATTGGAAGGGTTTGTATGTTTCTCAGATCATTTCTGTATAAAGAAGTGCACTACATATGTATGCTATGTATGGGACATTTTTACAGAGGTGTTCGTCAACCTTTACCCATTGCCCAGATGTAAATTTGTTCTGAGCTCTGACAGCAAATTTGATCAGCGCATATAGAGAAATGTATCAACTCATAGAGAGTGCAACTATCCTATCAACAAAGTGAAATTGATTCGGGTTTATATAAATAGAACTGATATCCCAGAAGGGTTGAGAATATTTCTTATTTCGATTTTAGGGAAAGGTTTTGGGAGTGGTAAACTGGGTTATACCTAGACGTTACTATGGGGGACTGCACTTTAGTAGTTTATGCAGTGGGGGATATGAACGTATTTAATGTATATACTTCAGTGATTACTGTTTCAGTGTCCTAAAATAGCTTTTCAACAATAAATATACACTAATTCAAGGGTTAGGGTTGTGTTTTATCGCTCCTGGTTCAAAGTGTGTGTGTGTGTGTGTGTGTGTGTGTGTGTGTGTGTGTGTGTGTGTGTGTGTGTGTGTGTGTGTGTGTGTGTGTGTGTGTGTGTGTGTGTGTGTGTGTGTGGGTGCGCGCGCGGCTATAGGCTGCAAATAAACCCTATTCTTTCTTAGAGTAAGTAGCCTATTAAATATTGCTCTTCTTTCAAAACAAAAAGACTGGGCGCGCCCGTGCACATTGACGTCCCTTGTGTCCAAATCCTCTCCGTTCCATTCAGAGCGAAAAGTAAACAAGTGAGCTATTTGTTTAAAGCTCCCGTTGTTCTGTTCGTTAAGGCGAGCGAGCACTAATCTGCTGTTGAATAGGTCGATTCGAGGAGGAACAAATGTTACACACGATTTTCCAGCAACACGCCAACCTGCTGCTTTGACGGCTTTTGTTTGTCCCCAACATAATTCACCATCCTATATGCATCACAACGGCAGGATGAGAGAATATTCATCAGGATTAAACCTAATAGTATTAGAGGATTATTATTAGGATTGGAATTATGGATACTTGACTGGTCCCGCATAATGATGCCTGCAGACAGTAGGCCTATCTAAAATAGTGCACAGGTTTGGCGACATGTGGGAATGGGTTTGATTTTCTACCTTGGTAGTTTTGAAGAAAAGGATGGCATTGCTTTTTTGTTTCAGTTATAACATTACGTTTGACGAATCCACTGTCCTTGAGAGATAACACCTTTATGCCTAGGCCTATTTACAAACCCCCCTAACCTGCGACTCATCGCGCCCAGTGGTGGGGGGTATTCGATTCACATGCTAAATTTTTTAGAACCTCTGATTTTAATTAGTGACGTATAAAAATCCCCGATTCGTTAAAGTCGTAACCTGAGCAGCCAGCATTCAGAGGCCAGTAACTTTTCAGAAGAGAGTTGGTTGACAGTATGGCTGCATCTACCGTTAGTTGCCAGATCAGGCTGGTTGACGCAAAGCCAGTTTTCACCATAGACAGCATCCTTGGGTTGAATTTGGACAGGCCAGGACTACAAAATGTGTCTGTGAAGCTGTATCGACCTTGGACAGGTAAAATCCTATTTATTTCTCTCTAGTAAATTCTGATAATAATGTATGTCATTGTCTGTGGAGTTATATTAGGTTATGTCTGGTGTTTTTCAGAATTGGAACCAACGCAACAGAGAAGTCACACCATAGTCAATAGACCATCGGAGCCTTCCTCAAAGATAAAGGGGACAGAAGATGAGCAGAAGCTCAACTGTAAACAACACTTTACGGAGTCTTACAGGAGAACATTAAACTGGTACATTGGGCGCAGGCCGCGGACGGCTTTCAGTAGCACACAGGTAAAAAAATAAAAAAAATAATTAATGCACAGATATGCGCAGTGTTCATAGGCCTCCATCGTGGTACATCAGTAACAAAACATTTTAATGACATATTTATTGTCGATATTAGCCTATATATCGGCTGAAGTGCAGTTAGTGTTTTATTTTACCGACATGTTTTTTTGTATGATGTCATAACTGGGATTTTGCTGCAGGGTTACAGTTATCAGTATTTACATTTATCAGTATATACATTTGTAATAAATGTGTATCAATTTGTGACAGATGTTTTCATGGATATACAATTTGATTGATATGATTTCTCCTTGGGGGGCAGATTGAAGTCTTGGAGAGTGTGTTTCTCATCAACTCATACCCGGGTATTGACATCAGAGAAGAACTGGCACAAAGGTTACATCTGGATGAGGATAGAATACAGGTAGGCCTAAAATCAACTGTTTCGAAATTACATTTTAAATGGGGATGTTTTTACCCTAAGGCCTAACAGAGTTAATTTGCTGTTCAACAGATGCCCCACATCACATAAATAAAATTAAAAAATACACGTTTTTTAACAATTAATTTGATTCATGTTCATTTATATACAGTTGAAGTCGGAAGTTTACGTACACTTAGGTTGGAGTCATTAAAACTAGTTTTTCAACCACTCCACAAATTTCTTGTTAACAAACTATAGTTTTGGCAAGTCGGTTAGGACATCTACTTCGTGCATGACACAAGTCATTTTTCCAACAATTGTTTACAGACAGACTATTTCACTTATAATTCACTGTATCACAATTCCAGTGGGTCAGAAGTTTACATACAGTAAGTTGACTGTGCCTTTAAACAGCTTGGAAAATTCCAGAAAGTGATGTCTTGGCTTTAGAATCTTCTGATAGGCTAATTGACATAATTTGAGTCAATTGGGGGTGTACCTGTGGATGTATTTTAAGGCCTACCTTCAAACTTCAGTGCCTCTTTGCTTGACATCATGGGAAAATCAAAAGAAATCAGCCAAGACCTCAGAAAAATAACTGTGACCTCCACAAGTGTGGTTCATCCTTGGGAGCAATTTCCAAACGCCTGATGGTACCACCTTCATCTGGACAAACAATAGTACGCAAGTATAAACACCATGGGACCACGCAGCCGTCATACCGCTCAGGAAGGAAATACGTTCTGTCTCCTAGAGATGAATGTACGTTCGTGCGAAAAGTGCAAATCAATTCCAGAACAGCACCGCTGAACAAGGCAGGTAACCCACTGTTCCCCGGTAGGCCATCATTGTAAATAAGAATTTGTTTTTAACTGACTTGCCTAGTTAAATAAAGGTTAAAACATTTTATTTTTTTTACTGGTCAGAGGAACTTTGCCTAGAAGGCCAGCATCCCGGAGTTGACTCTTCACTGTTGACGTTGAGACTGGTGTTTTGAGGGTACTATTTAAAGAAGCTGCCAGTTGAGGACTTGTGAGGCGTCTGTTTCTCAAACTAGACACTAATGTACTTGTCCTCTTGCTAAGTTGTACACCGGGGCCTCCCACTCCTCTTTCTATTCTAGTTAGGGCCAGTTTGCGCAGTTCTGTGAAGGGAGTAGTACACAGCGATGTACGAGATCTTCAGTTTCTTGGCAATTTCTTGCATGGAATAGTATTGACTTCTCAGAACAAGAATAGACTGATGAGTTTCAGAAGAAAGTTCTTTGTTTCTGACCATTTTGAGCCTGTAATCAAACCCACAAATGCTGATGCTCCAGATACTCAACTAGTCTAAAGAAGGCCAGTTTTATTGCTTCTTTAATCAGCACAACAGCTTTCAGCTGTGCTAACATAATTGCAAAAGGGTTTTCTAATGCTCAATTAGCCTTTTAAAATGCTAAACTTGTATTTAGCTAACACAACGTGACATTGGAACACAGGAGTGATGGTTGCTGATAATAGGCCTCTGTACGCCTATGTAGATATTCCATAAAAAAAATTGCCGTTTCCAGATACAATAGTCGTTTACAACATTACAATGTCTACACTGTATTTCTGATCAATTTGATGTTGTTTTAATGGACAAAAAGTGTGCTTTTCTTTCAAAAACAAGGACATTTCTAAGTGACCCCAAATTTATGAACGGTAGTGTGTATATATGCAATTATATATATTTTGCATTGTAACAGCTTTCAACAGTTCTTGTTATTACACAGAATAGGGACTCTTTCTTCTTGTAACAAACATGAAATAAAAAATCTGTTAATTACAATGTAACATGTAAAAAAAAAAAAAATGAAATCCCTGAGTAATTACAGCAATAGCCTACTAGACAGGCATCTTCATGCTCTAAAACTAAAGCAAATTTTTGGTTGAAAAAATCCACATGATTTACACCATAAAGGCTGCTCTGTTGACACTGTTCCGTTCTCCACAGATCTGGTTTCAGAACCGCAGGGCCAAGCTGAAACGTTCTCACAGAGAGTCACAGTTCCTCATGGTGAAAAAAGCCTTCGCAGATCTCAAGGACAAAGAAGAGGAAGAGTCCTTATGATAAACACAGACCTTATAGGGGCCTTAATTACCTTAATTAAGGACCTCTCGCCCTCTCTCTCTCTCTTTCTCTCTCTCTATAGATATATTTAATATATTCTGATGAGAATGTACATTTTTCTAGGGCAGCGTTTCCCAAACTCGGTCCTCGGGTCCCCAAGGGGTGCACGTTTAGCTTTTTGCCTTAGCGCTCCTAACATTACACAGCTGATTCAAATAATCCAAGCTTGATGATGAGTTGTTTATATGAATCAGCTGTGTCGTGCTCGGGCAAAAAGTCAACAAAACCTGCACCGAGTTTGGGAAACCCTGTTCTAGGGTATGTTCATTTTTATAAACGGATAAGACCATTGTCAAATACATTTGTGGGTACGGCGTTTATTGAGCTATATTGGCAAAAAAAAATATGTTCTCCAACAATAGAATACATTTCTGTAAGTTTAGATGATTAAATAATTTAGTTTGCAAGCAGCTGCAGGTTGTGGGTGTTCCCGGAACGTCCAGAGATAAGCTCTCCTTATTGTTCGAGAAACACCCCGGTAGGAACCAATTTGTCTCCTTCAGTAGCGCCTCAGCAAGGCAATTAAGTTTAGGGGAGTGAGAGACAAAAGAGTAGCAGTGAGGCAGCCTGCCCTGCAGGCAACAGGAAGGAGATAGTATAAAGGTTTAGATCGTAGAGAAAGCTTTGAGAAAAGAAAGGAAAAGAAAGAAAGAAAAGTATATTTAAGATAATTTCAGATAATTGCATTTATGCTTGGCAGGCACCTCTCATTTCTGACTAAAGAAGTAGGCCCATATATTTCTACTCGTGGTCTCATGCAGTAAAATAAAGATAAGGAACAGGGAATTTAAGTTTACCACTCAAACCAATAGGCAACCTCTTGACTAACCCACTACTCTGCTAACATGGTATGGCTGCAGTTTCACTGTCTTAACACAGGAGGGTGCTAAAGAATATCAAACGATTCTCTCTGTCTCTCTCCCCCCTTTCTCTCTGTCTAGTCCTTTGCCCCCTACTCTGAATCTCTGAGTCTATTCTACACCAATAAAATACAATTTCCCACAGAAAGAGTGAGTGATTCTGTGTTTTGCCCACATGTAGGCTACTGGACTCGTGTGATAATGTTTCCAATGCTCAGCGTTCATGCAGCAGTAAATACTGTATATTTTTTTCATGATGACTTCAAATGAAACTTTATTTGTCACATGCACCAAATACAATAAGTGTATTTGCAAGTAAGTTCATTAAAAATCCTACAATGTGATTTTCTGGATATTTTTTCTCATTTTGTCTGTCATAGTTGAAGTGTACCTATGATGAAAATTACAGGCCTCTCTCATCTTTTTAAGTGGGAGAACTTGCACAATTGGTGGCTAACTAAATACTTTTTTGCCCCACTGTATAAAGTGAGGTCCAACCTACCATTTGGTACAATGTGCAATGGTGGGTAAGTGACTTGGCATTTGTAATAAAGCGCAAGGATGCATGATAAACAGAGTCCAGTCTCTGTAAGACGGAGGAGGCTGCATGCATAATACAACAAGTCACCATAATCAATTAGAGAGAAAAGTGGCCTGAATAAGCTTCTTTCTAGCCATAAGTGGGAAGCAAGCCGTATTACAAAAAATAAAAATCCAATTTCATTTTAGGCTTTGTCACAAGATTATCCACATGAACTTTAAAGGACAACTTGTCATCCAACCAAATACCCAGCTATTTGTAGGCTGACACTTTTTCAACGGATAAGCCACCAGATGTGACAATGCTAACGTTCTCAATGTCCATTGAAACGCACAACGACTATACCACTTAGCTAAGAATGATGTGAATAACCAAGTCAGTAAACGTTAGGTAGTTAGATAGCAGGTAGTTAATATACTGCCTGGCAAGTTGCCAGCAGCATACCACCCTGCATACCACTACTGGCTTGCTTCTGAAGCTAAGCAGGGTTGGTCCTGGTCAGGCCCTGGATGGGAGACCAGATGCTGCTGGAAGTGGTGTTGGAGGGCCAGTAGGAGGCACTCTTTCCTCTGGTCTAAAACTAGTTCCCAATGCCCCAGGGCAGTGATTGGGGACACTGCCCTGTGTAGGGTGCCGTCTTTCGGATGGGACGTTAAACGGGTGTCCTGACTCTCTGAGGTCATTAAAGATCCCATGGCACTTATCGTAAGAGTAGGGGTGTTAACCCCGGTGTCCTGGCTAAATTCCCAATCTGGCCCTCAAACCATCATGGTCACCTAATAATCCCCAGTTTACAATTGGCTCATTCATCCCCCTCCTCTCCCCTGTAACTATTCCCCAGGTCGTTGCTGCAAATGAGAACGTGTTCTCAGTCAACTTACCTGGTAAAATAAGTAAAATAAAATAAAAAAGTTCATTGTATTAGTATCCAACTAATGTTAGGTAACTAGCTAACATACCTGTACATGCTGCTGTAATGCTATGCGGTTCGTAAGGATAGTGTAGCTAACAAATTGTCAGCCAACATAATGTGTAACATAACTTATTTGAAAAGTCGTGCCTTTATTACATTGCTCAACATTTTATTAACATTTGTCATTAGTTAGTTCAATGAATTTGTATTCGCTCTCATCAGACTTCGGCTGCATATTTTCCGCAATCTTCTTCAAATCTGAAAACGTTGTGAAGCCACGCCCACTTTCGGAAGAATTGCATTATGGTCCCTAAAAGTCTGAAATAGTGTCCTCTGCATGTATTCTTTGTATTTTGGCGAATTTAGTACATCCGGCAACTTTTGGCATACTAACTATATCCATACTATGACCAATAAGCATACTATATACTCAAAGCACGTCACAAATAGTATGGTTAGTGCGGTGAGCATGAGAATTCGAACACAGTTTAGGTAAAAGGAATAATAGAAACATCTTGGTTGGTTGTTGTTTTGTAATATGTACATAATGTAAAAGGTAGGCTACAGATACCGGTAGCCCTTATGGAAACTTGAAAATGTAACGTTTTCAACCCCTAGGAGTCAATTGTCAAATGTTCTCTGTATTCGCATAAATCAACAGCCTTGGGGTGCTTCAAGACATATTACAGGTTGAAAGGGGGCGTATACCTGAGGAGCTTGTGAGCAGGTGGGGACAATTTAGTAACTTTATTGGAGATTTCCAAGAGAGGGCTGAGATTGTTTTTTATTCAAACGGTCACTTCATTTGTACAATTCCAGAGTGAAAGAACAGGATCACATATTTGCGGTGGGCGGATAGAAAGTGACCAAATAGCCTACTAACTTTATGCAAACCAACTTCAAGAGCTGTAGGTAGGCTGCTACAGGCCACAGCCCCACTTTGGGGGGAACATTACACCAGCATCACAGAGACAACATTCTGGGACGGATCGAGCTCCACAGTAGATAGTCTGCATGGACTAGAGAGGGTATGGCTGCGCGAGCGAGACTATTTAATCTAGCCACAATTGTATTTCTGTTTTCGAACTACTACTCCGCCTCACAGGCACCAGGCACCAAGAAAGGAAACTCTGAAAAATGCAACAATAAGGTAAAAAAATAGAAATGATCCGAGATTTCTGAAAAAGCTGCTGATTAACGTCGTGTCATGAGTGCGCGTCAAGTTTCAAGTCTCGTAGTTTGCTGAGTTCTTCTCATGTTCAGTTTTGACATTTTGTTTAAACCTAGATGTGGAAATTATAGCTATTTATCCCTAAACATTTTGGGTGGAAGTTTTTTTTAAACAAATGAAGTGAACACTTCAAGAAGTAAAAGCTTTGGTTGAAAGATATGTATATTCTACTTTACCTTTTTTTTCGTCTTGTTTACAGTGATCTTTTGTATTAGACTATCCCAATAAACCCATGAAGGATTTACATACAACCATGTTACCAGTGGTGTGAAAAGTACCCAATTGTCTTACTTGAGTAAAAGTAAAGAACTTGTTTTTAATTTATGGATAGGCAGGGTCACACAACGCGCAGACAGAGGCGGTAGGGATAACCAAGGATGTTCTCTTGATAAATGTGTGAATTGGACCATTTTCTTGTCCTGCTAAGCATTCAAAATGTAACGAGTAATTTGGGTGTCAGGGAAAAAGAATGGAGTAAAAAGGACATTATTTTCTTTAGGAAATGTAGTGAAGTAAAGTACAGGTAGTACTTTAAAGTGTTTTCATAGAAGTTTTCACCCACAAAAACATGGAAAGTGGAAAAAACGAATCTAGCTAGTAGTGGACAGTTTGTAGGCCAACTACAGTTGGAAATGGCTATTAGTTGTAAAAGGTGAAACTGTTGCAGGTGAGAAGTGGTGTGTCTGATCCATTGTCTCCAAAAAGGTGTTGACCTTAGTACAGTCCCATTTCACTGCCAATTGTCATTATAATGTTGTGACAGTAGACATGGCACAAGGGGTGTCACGGACCTATTATTTTAGAGGGCGCATGAAGTATAATGATTAGAGAATAATCATTATGCCTAATTCTGTGTAAAAATAATAATGAAAAAAGTGCCAAACATTCAAAGTTCTTAATCTTCTGGATTGACTGACCTTCATGTCTTAAACCAATGATGCACTGTCGTTTTCTCTTTGCTTATTTGAGCTGTTCTTGCAATAATATGGACTTGGTATTTTACCAAATAGGGCTATCTTCTGTATACCACCCTTACCTTGTCACAATACAACTGATTGGCTCAAACGCATTTAGAAGGAAAGAAATTCCACAAATTAAATTGAACAAAAATGTATCATGTTTAAAAATGCTTGTTAGAACGGTCTCACCGACAGCACAAACCGTCATTCTGTAATGTCGGCCAAACTATGAAACATATTTGTTTGCAAGTGATCGACAGTTGAAGAATGTAACTTTTTCATAATGGATATATCTGGGAATTGCATCCCGGGTTTCAGTGGAAGTCTGGAGGAAAAATGCAATCAACACATTTCTATAACAGGATATGTGTCCCAAATGGCACCCTATTCCCTATAGAGTACACAACTTGACACAGAGAAAGTAGTGCACTATAAAAGGAATAAGGTTCCATTTGATATGCAACCCCAGGTGAAATCACCCCTGTGGTTTCCTATTGTGCTTACAACCACAAAGTCCCGCCATAGTACCTGGGACAACGAGATAGTTGTTTGAAGAGGGTCCCTGTCTTACCTCTATGGGCCGGTTCAAATGTTTAAATGCATAGCAGAGAACTCAACACATACTGTAACGTTTCTCTGAACTAAATTAAATAGGGGAAATGCATTATTTCTATTTTGGAGAGTACACGGTCCACACAATGTGTATTTTGTTGGCATAAAATAAATGTTCTGATTGTAATTTGGAAGCCTGCTGCCCAATTGTTTCAATGGTCTGCTGTACTTCCTATTATGTGGACAGCCATGCGATCAGAGGCAACAATAACATTGATAGCAGCAATACCACTAATCACAATACGACTCTGTTTTAGGTTCCTTGTTGTGTATAGACTCTAAGACAAAACCACAAAACAAGATGTCAATTTGTGTCTGATGTATGAGAAGACTGAATTCCTGGAGTGTAACCCTACACTAGTGTGATTTGCACCCATTGTCAATGTCCCTATGATTCCTAGTCATGCCTTGATTTACAGTGTCAAAGGGATGGAAAGAAAAAGAAAGGACCATGTTTTCCAATGTCTCCAGACGTACACAAACAGTGGCCTGGCCAAGTCTTTTATTGTGGTGGCCTTGGAATCTCTTACCAGCCCTGGCTTGACTGCACATGTGGGACACATGTTTCCTTCACTTTGTCTTTGTTAATCACAAACTCAAAAGAAATAACCCCCTCTTGTTCTCTCTTTTCTTTATGTCTGTAACATCTGGCTGCAGATGAATGATGTCGGGGAGGGAGGTGCGTTTGCTTCATAGCGTTGATGGTGTGTGGAGGGAGAGTGTGTTTTCATGCTGAAATTTGTTCTGTGTTTATTTTTTAAATTCAACCTTTGTTTAACCAGGTAGGCCAGTTGAGAACAAGTTCTCATTTACAACTGCGACCTGGCCAAGATAAAGTAAACCAGTGCGACACAAACAACAGAGTTACACATGGAAACTGTGTGTGCGCCATGCTCGCACCTGTGTGTGTGTATTGTGTTAACAAGGTTTAGAGTTATTCCTTTCCACCTCCTTGAGAGAGCATTGAAAACCACCCAACCAACTCGTATCCTTGGAGGCAGTTTTGTGTCTGTTCTGTGGGAAAGTTCCTGGTTGGCTAGCTCTGAATCGGGACAGAGCCATCGCCCCGGAGCTTTTCTCAATGAGGAGGCCTGGGCCTTTCAGATGCATGGCTGCCTGCCTTTGACTGGCAGGGAGGGAATCCTGCTGCTAGGGAAGAATGGCTGCTTGGCCCTGGTAAATGGGAGGTATGTTAAAAGTCCAGTGTGTCTGTCCACCCTACCAGGGTGCACTGCATTGTTGATGGTCTGGTCAGAAGCTAGCTTTATGAATGAACCCGTGCAAGAAATGAATAAATAATGAAATGGTCAGAATTAGAAATAAGGATAAGCTTTTGTGTGGAATTGTTTATCGAATTAGATTTTGTACAAACGTGCGCAGCCGTGCGCGCACAACCACACACTTTCAACGACTGGTTGTGTCCGAATACCCATATTAGCGTATTAAATAGGACGTGAAAAAATGTTTTATAGTATGTGAAATTTGGAAAATAGTACTCCATGCGTCATCTAATGCGCGATTGCATTGAGTCCCGCCATTCGTTCATTGGTACAGCGTCTAAATGTATCTGATTATCAGCTGTAGTCAAACACGCAAGTCGGGAAAGACCAGTGACTTCCACTAGATCAAACGCCGAATTAGTATGCAGTTTAAGTATGTAGTACGCTAGTATGGGTATTCAGATACAGCGACTGTATGAGTCTGACAGACTGAAGTCATTACCACCAATTATCCAATCTTTCCTCTTTACCTCATCAGTGATCTGCTACCCGGGGCACTTCCTACTTCCTGCCAAAGGCTCAGAGCCCAGAATGAGATTATACAGTGGTCTCTTCAAAAGCTCCAGAGTCAGACATCTCTATGAAGTTGCGATACAAGGTACTCCCCTGTGTTTCAATATGACCCGACTGACCAGTAATTTAATTATGACTACTGTGACACAAAGGCTCAGACCCCCAAAGTGAGATTCCACAGTAGTCCCTTCAAATGCTAAAGAAACACAAGGTACACTCCGGTGTTCATTGTTACTCCTCAGTAGTTATTTTATGACTACCACCATACAACGTGGGCAGCCATAGAGGTGAGGGTGCTCAATAGAGTAGTTTGTTACCTTGTGTTGCCGTAGGAAGTGTTACTGCACTTTGTTGTGTTGGTTTGGTGGCTCAATATCCACAATTTTAGTTATTGTTTTTCTTTCATTGAGTTGAACAAGTAAATATAATTTATGCATTTATTCAAGTGGGGAAGAGACAAACGTGTGTATGCACATTAGTTTCTATGTTGCCCTGTCTTAGTAATTTTCACGCCCCCCCCCCCCCCCCCCCCCCCCCCCCTCAGACACAGCTTAATGTGTTCAATGTGTTTTTTACGAAAGGATAGATTTCGATTGAGAGAAACTTAGATTTTTTGGCAGGTAGATATGCAGGATGCTACCCTCTGTCAAAGACGCTTGGACCTTCTTTTTTGATATTTTCAGTGGTATTGTTAACACGCCCCTATAAAGAAAAGGAGAATTAAAAACAGGTTCAGCCCCTGGTTTGACCGTGATCTTGCAGTTACTCTACCTCAAGAATTGCATTTGGCGAATGGCTCGGCACACACATACTCAGGCTGACTAGTTCGTGTTCAGGCAAATGAGAAATAAGGGCACTCAGGCTATCCAGAAGGCCAAAGTTACTTTATGGAGCAGTTCTCTCTCTGGGTCTAACCCCAAGAAGTTCTGGAAAACGGTTAAAGACCTGGAGAATAAACCCTCCTTCTCACAGCTGCCCATGTCCCTTAATATTGATGTGGTTGTCATTGACAAGAAGCACATGGCTGAGCTCTTTAATCACCACTTCATTAAGCCAGGATTCCTATTTAGCCATGCCTCCTTGCCCGTCCAACATTTCCTCATCTCCCACCCCTTCTAATGCGACTATCCCCGATGCTTCTCCCTCTTTTCCCACTGCCCCGCTACAAAGTCTCTCCTTGCAGGCAGTCAGACTGAGTCTGAGGTGCTAAAGGAGCTACTTATACCCAAAAAAACATCTGGGTCAGATGGTTTAGACCCTTCCTTCTTTAAGGTTGCTTCCCCTATCATCGCCAAGCCTATCTCCAACCTCTTTAACCTGTCTTTCATTCCTGGGGGGAAGGCAGCCACAGGTCATCCTTTATTTAAAGGGGGAGATCAAGCTGATCCTAACTGTTATAGGCCTATTTCTATTTTGCCTTGTTTATCAAAAGTGTTGGAAAAAAGTGTCAATAATGAACTGACTGGCTTTCTAAATGTCTATAGTATTCTCTCTGATACGCAATCTGGTTTCCACTCAGGTTATGGATGTGTCACTGCAACCTTAAATTGTCACCATTGCCCTTGATTCTAAGCAATATTGTGTTGCTATTTTCATTGACTTGGCCAAAGCTTTTGATACGGTAGACCATTCCATTCCTGTGGGCCGGCTAAGGTGTATTGGTGTCTCTGAGGGGTCTTTGGCCAGGTTTGCTAACTACCTCTCTCAAAGAGTGCAGAAAATCTGCTCTGTCAGCCACTGCCTGTCACCAAGGGAGTACCCCAAGGCTCAATCCTAGGCCCCACACTCTTCTTAATTTACATCAACAACATAGATCAGGCAGTAGGAAGCTCTCTCATCCATTTATATGCAGATAGTCTTATACTCAGCTGGCCCCTCCCTGGATTTTGTGATAAATGCTCTACAACAAAGCTTTCTTAGTGTCCAACAAGCTTTCTCTACCTTTAACCTTGTTCTGAACACTTCCAAAACAAAGGTCATGTGGTTTGGTAAGAAGAATGCCCCTCTTCTCACAGGTGTTATTACTACCTCTGAGGGTTTAGAGCTTGAGGCAGTCACCTCATACAAGTACTTGGGTATATGGCTAGACGGTGCACTGTCTTTCTCAGCACATATCAAAGCCGCAGGCTAAAGTTAAATGTAGACTTTGTTTCCTTGATTGTAATTGCTCCTCTTTCACCCCAGCTGCCAAACTAACCCTGATTCAGAGGACCACCCTACCCATGATAGATTACGGAGACATAATTTATAGCTTGGCAGGTAAGGATGCTCTCGAGCGGCTAGACGTTCTTTACCATTCGGCCATCAGATTTGCCACCATTGCTTCTTATAGGACACATCACTGCACTCTATTATACTCTGTAAACTGGTCATCTCAGTATACCCGTCGCAAGACCCAATGGTTGATGCTTATTTATAAAACCCTCTTAGGCCTCACTCCCTCCTATCTGATATCTACTGCAGCCCTCATCCTCCACAAACAAAACCTGTTCTGCCAGTCACATTCTGTTAATGGTCCCCAAAGCACACACATCCCTGGGTCGCTCTTTTCAGTTTGCTGCAGCTATGACTGGAACGAGCTGCAACAAACACAACGGGCCAGTTTTATCTCAATCTCTTCATTCAAAGACTCAATCATGGACACTCTTACTGACAGTTGTGGCTGCTTTGTGTGATGTATTGTTGTCTCTACCTTTTTGACCTTTGTGCTGTTGACTGTGCCCAATAACGTTTGTACCATGTTTTGTGCTGCTACCATGCCGTGCTGTCATGTGTTGCTGCCTTGCTATGTTGTCTTAGGTATCTCTTTATGCAGTGTTGTGTGTTTTTGCCCTATATTTATGTTGTTGTTATTTTAATCCCAGGCCTCCGTCCCCGCAGGAGGCCTTTTGGTAGGCCGTCACTGTGAATAAGAATTTGTTCTTAATTAACTGACTTGCCTAGTTAAATAAATATGGAGTCAAAGGAGAGGAGCGAGCTGCTTTCTCGTCATTATCCAGAATCCATCGTTCTTATAGCATAAACCACAACACTCCAAATCCCACTGTCCCTCACCACGCAGACATTTACTTGCTGTGTGTTTGTGTTGTAACGGTGTGTTTGGTAATGTCATTTTGCAGATTAGCTCGCTCTCAGCTAAACCTGGCTGGCCAGGACTAGAACAGACAGGAAGCCCTTCAGCTCTTTAGTCCCTGGATCACTGGATCAGGCTTTGGATCATCAATCCGCAGTGTCCTGCTTTAGCAAAACACACATTGAGAACCCACGTTGTTTATTTATAAGGCTCTCTTTCAGCCCACCATAGGGCTACAGTCTTAAAAAAGCCTGAGTCCAAGACTATATTATTTTCACAATGTCTTCACATATGATAAGGAAATGTGTTTTTATTTTTAATTAAAACAATTAAATTGAATGTTTTATTGGTGTCTAAAGCTTCCCTTTATGGCATTCTCCCTTTAAAAGGTCTGTCTGAACTTGCCACAGCTTCAAACTTGTTATTTGAATGTCAAATCCTAATTGACTAACACAGCTATTGTGTCAACTTTGAGCAGCTGGGGGCAGGTCAGCCCTGCTCTGCCCATGTCTGCTGGGTGAAACAGAGGAGTCAGCCTTGCTCTGCCCTTGTTTGCTACATGGACCAGGGGATCAGCCACTCTCTGCCCCTATCCACTGTGAATACCAAGGGGTCAGCTCTGCCTCTCTGGCCCTGTCTGCATGTCCCAAATGGCACCCTATTTCCTATTTAGTGCACTACGCTCTGGCCCTGTCTGCTGGTCAGGACATGGGGTTAGCGACCATCCTCCACAGGCACGTGTGGTGTGACTGCTAAGGTCAACTGTGCAGAAGCTCCCTAAATCCATTTATCATGGAGGGGAGAGAAGATACTGTGTGTGGTTTCAAAGCTGGAAAAGCCATCAGCTTAGCAGAGAAGCCTGACAAAGTCGAGCTTTCATGGAAGGATAGGACCGTGTCTGGTAAAGGCATGAGTGTTAAAACGCATGTGTTCACTTGCACTTGGCATCCTTCCTCCTGAGGGTAGTTGGGGCATTCTTCACTGCCACGGAGATTTGTCTCTCGCGGATACCAAGGAGGCCCACATATTTGTGTGTGTGTGATCATTCCTCCTTGTCTAAGCACCTGTTTTTGCCTTTGTGTGAGAAACTTGGCCCCGCCGCAGGTTAAAAACAGGCCCTCTGTTTACAAAAATTATCCAGTGGGTTCTTGCTCAGTAATGTCATAGCATATGGTAATGTTTCAGACCGAGGGTCAGGCATGCAGGCTGGAAACAAAAGGGCTTGTGTCCCAAAATGCATCCAATTCCCTATATTTAGTGCACTACTTTTATCAGGGCCTATACGCTTCTAGTCAAAAGTAGTGCACTTTGTAGGGACACTGGCGTACCGGACAACGCCGCAGCCATTCATAAACCTTTTTAATTTCTGCATGTACTAGGAAGCTAAGTATTTGTTTCTTGGGCTTCAAGAATGTTACTGATCAAAGTGCCTCGGACCTTGAGAAATGTATAATTTAACTGATTTGAATGTAAGGGGATATCGGTACACAAATTCCTTGGTCAAGGCTACGACGACGCCAGCGCAATAAGTGGCGCTCACTCATGTTCAAAAGCGCATATCAGACCGAGAGGCTGATGCTTCTTAGGTAGACCTTTTTTAGTTTAGAAAGCAATCTCCTCGCAGAAGTGAGTTACAAGGATGGCTAAAACAGCTTGTTTGCCATAGCAACGTCAGAGAATATGGGAAGAAGGGAGTGGTGTATGCAAAACTGCTGTATTTGAAGCCTCTTTAATTGAGCCTCTCATTTTGAGTGCAACTCGAGGTAAGCAACCCGTATTCAAAATAATTCTGTGATTTTATAGTTGATCAGAAGCAAATTATAGTTTCATGCATGTTTCAATAGCGTACACAGTTCTTAATGATCGCTACCTGACCTTAGCTAGTTTAAGTTAATTTGCCAACTTAGCTTCTAACATTACCACCCGCTTTCCTCAGAACTTTGTTGCCTCTGCTTACTTCACTTCTGTGTAATAACCCACGGAACACTTATACGCATTGGAGGAAGCAAGGGAGTACATTTATAAGCTTGGTTTCTGTATTACCTAGCACAGGTAGGCGTGACGTTTCAGGTGTGACGTTCCAATACTCTAACAATGAATAACGTTGTTTCTCATATCAAAATTAATGACTGAGCACAGAATGCATCCCTATACGTCCTACAAATAGAATATCAGAGTAAAGAGCGTGATGTCATATCAGAATGAGTGCTTCAACCACTGCCATAGAGGAGCACAGTGACTGTCATGCTTGCACCTTTTACATAACTGAAAACCGCAAGTTTCTAACCCAAACTATTCAAATGTTACGCTCCATATTACCGGAGCTACCTTCCCCCTTACTGCAAATTGCCGCAGATTTTAAATTTGATAACCATGTCACCGGCCGTTTCAAACTACTCGCGGGCCGTGAGTTTTTAGTTGATCAAAAACTACCTTGTTTAGTCATGTTACCTGGCTAGCTAGCTAACATGGTACCGTGGCTATGCACAAATTTGGATGGTACAGAATAGCCTACTCAATTAGCTGCTTCGAAGTTAGGATGCATATGCCTAATCCTAAATCTGAATTAAAAAATAATCTCTCATGGTGTGAAATTCTGTTGGATGCCTAACTTTTTGGAGCTGTGTGTGTTTGCAGTTTTTTAGGGGGGGGTTCTTGCGAGAAATGTATCAACTTTTTTTTGACCCTCAAGTTTGCATCCCTGTAGGGAACAGCTCGTAAAAGTCTGTTCTCGGTTGCAACACCCACTACTGAGTTCCAAACTGCCTCTGGAAACAACTTCAGCACAAGTACTGTTTGTGGGGAGCTTCATGAAATGGGTTTTGATGGCCGAGCAGCCTCACACAAGCCTAAGGTCATAATGCGCAATGCTAAGCGTCCGCTGGAGGGGTGTAAAGCTCGCTGCCATTGGACACTGGAGCAGTGGAATTGCGTTCTCTGGAGTAATGAATCACGCTTCACCATCTGGCAGTCCAACAGACGAATCTGGGTTTGGCGGATGCCAAGAGAACGCTACCTGCCGAATGCGTAGTGTCAAGTTTGGTGGAGGAGGAATAATGGTCTGGGGCTGTTTTTCATGGTTTGGGTTAGGCCCCTTAGTTCCAGTGAAGGGAAATCTTAACGCTACAGCCTACAATTACATTCTAGACGATTCTGTGCTTCCAACTTTGTAACAACAGTTTAGGGAAGGCCCTTTCCAGTTTCAGCATGACAATGCCTCCGTGCACAAAGGGAGGTCCATACAGAAATGGTTTGTCGAGATCAGTGTGGAAGAACTTGACTGGCCTGCACAGAGTCCTGACCTCAACCACATCGAACACCTTTGGGATGAATTGGAACGCGGACTGAGAGCCAGGCCTAATCGCCCAACATCAGTGCCCAACCTCACTAATGAATGGAAGGACATCCCAGCAATGTTCTAACATCTAGTGGAAAGCCTTTGCAGAAGGCTGTTATAGCAGCAAAGGGGGGACCAACTCCATATTAATGCCCATGATTTTGGAATGAGATGTTTGACGAGCAACTAAATGACCATGCATTTTTCTTCTATTGGAATATTAATGCTAGGTTCCAACGGAGAACAGACACTGCCACATCCATTTGAGATATTACAACAAACACTTATTTTTTCCTAGAAAAAAATCCCCTTGGACATCAATATGTATTGCAAAAAAACATTAACATAGGGGCGGGGCAAACAGTGGCGCCGTTTTCCCCAAATGCGGATTCCATCTTTAAGACGACTTAACTTATTCAACCTCCTTATCCCGACTCCAGAGAGAATTCAGTCTGGATTTCATGTGATGCGTGCCTATTTATGTTCTTACCAGTCGAGGTTGCATTGGG